>NC_091166.1:3700552-3710552 GCF_040958095.1 Procambarus clarkii
GACGACAGCAGTACCAACAGCTGCTGCTCTTTATATGTAATTTGTTATGGGGGAACAAAATGTAGTCCCCCTGTTGTAGTTCTTTTAAAAGTAATATTTCCTTAGTAGATTAATAAAATAAAATATAAGTAATGATGTTTTATTCCCACCCCAGTCAGTACATAACTTAACAATGGACGAGGAACACTACATATACCTCACTAGCCTCGACCAAGAAGATATATACAACAACACAAGTTCAGCATTTACAAACACCATCCCCACTCTACATTTAAACCCTTCCATTAAACATGAAGTGGCCTTAGTCAACATACTCCTACCCAGACGAATTAACGCTATCATCAAGGATGAGGGGAGTCTGGTATAGACGTCTATGCTACTTTTAAGCGAGGAACTCTTTCTAAAAGCCCAGAACATCTCATCTACACCTTCACTCCCCAAAACCAACATATTATCCAGAAACATCACATTCATCACGAGTGAGCTTAGCCGACAAATAATCACCGACATGAAGCTTAGCTTCCGAGGTGATTTCAAAATATACTTCTCAGAAAGAGAACCAATCCTCACCTATGATCAATCCTTAGAGCGAGTATTACTATCCTCCACTCTAACAATGAAGGCACTGGTTCCTTATATTCTCTTAGTCTTCAATTTAAACACAGAATAGCTAATGTACTTGGTTTTGACAGCAGTCGCAAATACACCATTTATCAGGCAAAATCAGATGACATTACAGCAGCCTCAAGATCGTGGCCTCATTCCCCCAGACAATGACGGAGGTTGTGACTATTTACTCATTTATAGTGACGTCATCGAGCCGGATCGTTACGGGGACAAATTGTAAATATCTTAGATGCAATCAATTATCATGACTCTTATTCTAGAGGGGCTCATCCCCTAGTGTACAAGACATTAAATACTAACACGTTGGAGAAGGTGAGTATTAAGATAACAGATCAGTTTGGGCGAAAGGTTAGTTTTGAAGATGGGAGTCGGTTACGGTAGTCTTACACCTCCGCCCTAAGGTATAACAATATAATCTATATAAATATAAATTATATATATATATATATAATATATATATATATATAGAAGTGTTTACCCACATCATCGGTTATTATAAGAAGAGGAGTCGGGATGCGAGTACCTTTCCACACACCCTCCCAGAAGGAGTATGGGGAGATCTTCTCCCCCCTCTCTGGGAGATACGGGGTGAGGGGGGGAGCGATGAATGACATACGCACATTCCAAGCGCCTTATCTCAGATCTGGTGGTGGTTTTTTTGGGACCTTAGCCGGCTTGGCTCGACGAGCCATACCATTTTTCATGAAAACTGTAACGCCGACTGCTATCGATTTTGGGAAAAATGTTCTTGGTGATTTAACCAGTGGTAGACGGGATGTAAAGAGCGCTCTGAGAACTCACGGTATTGATGCTCTTAAGACTGTGGGGAAGAAATTGGTAGCAGGCGGGAAAATTAAAAGACTCTCTAGGAGAAGAAAAAATAAAAATAATAAATGTAAACGAGCCCTTGGTATAAAAATGATGTATTTTCACTACAGTAAGCAGTCATACTTCACCTTTCGGAGGAGATCATGGCGGAGGCTAGTGGAGCTGGGTTGAAAATCCCTGTAGAATATTATACTTCCAGTATTATTGACCAATTTCCTAGAAGTAACAGAATACGTAATGTGGAGAGTTCAATTGCCTCCACACAGCAAATAGACATTCTACCTGTTAACCTCCCTATTAATCAACGTTTGCGGGATAATTACTTAGAATTCCGCATCCCCGGAACCCAGGGCGCCTTCTTAGATCTAGCTAATATTGTTATAGATTTTAAGGTATCTTTAACGAAAGATGACGATACCACAAAATTGGAAGAGGATGACCATGTGGAATTTGTTAATGGGTTGTCAAATACCATGTTTAAAGGTGTTCAGGTGTTTTTAGGAGAGCAGGTAGTTGAAACAAATTCTAATTTTAATTATTGGTCGTTTATTAAATTAATTACCTCCATGCCTCCATCAAAAATGTCTTCCTTGGGGAGGATTGGAGCCTTTCGTAGGGACTGGAGTGATGATGGTGTAATCCCTAACGAATTTACTAATACATTTTTTACTGGGGCAACCGCCAAGGATAAAAAATTTATGACCGATTTAAAAGGTAAAGGATTGTCAATGTGTTTTCCCCTACTATTGGACGTAACAACCCTAGACCAATACATATTAGATAATATAGATGTGCGCCTAAGATTGGAGCTCTCCCCACATGCTTGGGTGCTAAATACAAGTGTGGACGATGGCTCTAAGTATCGGCTGCATATGGATTATGCTAAGTTGTGGGTAACACGAGTGTTCCCCTACCCAAGTGCTTACCTAGCCTTAAACAGCTCACTGTTAGCATCCCCCGACCCCATAAGCTATACTTTCAATAAAACCATTTCTAAAACATATGTCCTAGCAGGGAATCAAACTAGTCTCTTAATTGATCAGCCTTGGGCGCAAGTAATTCCTCACAGGATATTCATGGTAATTGTGCCAATGAATTATTTCGCTGGCCTTCACCAAGGTAATGGATTATATTTTGAAAATGCAAAACTGAAAAATATCGCCATGTATTTGAACAATAATGCAATTTACCGAATTGGTGGTGATTTCGACAATCATTATGCCCGCCTTTATTACGAAACTTTGAAGACATTAGGCTTAGAGCGTGATTCACTTCTAGCCTATGACACTTTTAATAAGGGAAGATCGATATTCGCCTTTGACTTAACCACCATTCAAACAAAGGATTCCCTCCCTGTGGAGAAATCTGGCAACTTGCGTATGGAGCTTGAGTTTGGCGGTGTTACATATAACAGGCTGGTTTTACTGTTTGGGGAAACGACCGGGGTACTATCCATCGACGGACAGAGAACTGTTCTGTGTGACGTGCGAGCTTAAAAACATAATGAATTGTAATGATATAAATATTAATTTAAAAAATAATCTAGGGGATCGAGCACTCTACCTAGGTTGTTATAATGCTGATGAAATAGAACATTTAAATATCTCATCAAGAAAACCTATTGTTCTCATAACTAATATTTTACCATCACATAGCAGATTAACTATGGGACATTGGGTAGCTATTTATGTTGATAAAGTTAAACATCGAATGTTTTTTTTCGATAGTTATGCAATGTCGGCGGTTACTTATGGACATTATTTTCAAGGATTTATTAAAACTAACACAATAACAAAGGTGTTTGGAATGTGCTACAGACTCCAGAGTGATTTTACCCTTGCTTGTGGACTGTATTGCGTAATGTTCGTCCATAGGGTGAGTCACCTGGGGTTGCCTTCAACAGTACATTACTTACATAATGTATTTTCAAGCGTTAGTTTAAAATTAAATGATAAACGAGCCCTCGCTTATGCGAGACGATATTTTCCTATGAAACATCACTGTGTTAGGACATTTTGTAGAGGAGTAAGGGTTGGTTCTTATAGGTGGTGTAGAGAATATTTTTGTTAGCTAGGCAACCCACCTAACAGGGGGATTACCCCCATATAAAACCCTCTCACCCCACAACCTCCCTAGAAGACCCCCATCCCCCTTATCCTACAAATGGAAGGCGTCTCCCCAGAAACACACGCAGGGAAGATTGAAGTCCTTGAAGGGCCTGGTTAGTATTACCCTCACTTTCTGGTAAAGATTTATTTTTTTCCCACAATAGAAAGTTTGCTCAACCTCTATTTTACCTCTTCTTTTTTTTCAGTGCAATTCTTAGGACCTGTCCACATTTGTAGAGTAGTAATTCTACGAGGAAGGTCTGCCCCAAACAAGATGCTGTTACGTACCCTAATTGATGATGCCTGCTGTAGAGGACACAAGGTCGCTCCTGCAGGGGGAGAGGTATGTACTAACTGTTCTTAGAGGAAATAGAATATTTTTCAAATAAAAGATATAGTCCTATAAATTATTTTCCCCATCTCTTTCCAGAACACTTCAGATGAGAGTCAGAAGGAAAGTCGTCCAAAAGGCAACAGCCACCACCCCAAAAAAAAAGCTCCACCAAAGAGGGGGGAGGGGGTCAAGACCTCCCCCCACTCACCACGGATGGGGAGACGTCAGAATTCTACTCAGATGAGGAAGGGGAGGTGGAGGGGGGAGAGGGATAGGGGTCATAATTAACTTCTTATACATCATTTGTGATTTTTACCTAATAAAACATTAATAAATTCTTTGATTTTTTTTAACCCCTGGAGGAGATTTATAATTTAATACCCCTATATAAGACCCACTCGACCTCCGCTGGGTGTGGAACTCTGTTACGGTAAAGTCAAGGCCATTAGGTGCGAGGAAGGGTACGGGCGACCACCCTCACCGGGAGGAACCTGTTTTACACCTGCCCCATAGAGGAATGTGGGGGGCATAACTGGCACTCACCCACGAGTGTTTATTATACAAATAAATTCATTTTTACTTAAATATATTGTCATACTTTACTGTATAAATGAACATGATCATAGTGGTACATAATAGATACCTATCTTCACTGTTTTTTCGACTGCTACCACTCACACCTTGGGTGACCTAATATGGAGTGGCACTATGTGGCTCCCCGCTTCTGATTTTCTTATCTGATCTACATACATAGGTGGGGCTATCTGTCACCAAAATATCTACTCGCAGTCATAAGGTTACCTGACCTTGAGGCAGCCAGGATGTCCCCAAGGGACAGAGTCAAAGATTGCAGGTATTTCAGATACAATGTTTATATGAAAATGTTAATTTTTAATTTAATCATCATAAAGTTAAGTGAACAATACTTTCGAGCGTTTCCTGCATCATTCAATTTTTTATGAAAAAATTGCCAAAATATATTTATAATATGTGATGTGGTTACGATACCCTTGAACATGTTTCTCTCTTCAGAGAGAGCTATGTTTATACGTTCTGCTTGTGGGGAATTGGCTCCAAGATATTGGTAATAAATCTCATGAAATCTTTCGAGGACCATCATTAAGAAAAGGAAATATTTGAAGAACCAGTGCTTATGGATCTCTTATATAAGTATGATGGAAATCTTACTGTATAATAAATAAACTGTAGTCATTATAAATTACGAAGCTAAATCCATCCACACACTGAGGGGTTTGATTAGTACAGATAAATTAAAGCATTTCAAGTACAAATAAATTAACGTTAACACACATGAAATATTGGAGATTATTTAAAATCTTTGGATTAATAAAATATAATATTCTACAAACTACAAGAACGAAATAACAGCTTAACAGTATGAAGGAAAGCTAGCATGCATTGGGCTATATTCGTCACGAAAAACTTGTTTCATCAGGCTATCCTGGGAACACTTGATCGAGGCAGCATCATATATTCCTTTTTATCAGCAATTCCAAGCTAAAGGTGAGTAGTATGTAGAAATCACCTAGAGAGTTATAATACCACATATTTCTAAATTAGATGCTGGGTTCCCAGCCATATTGGTGTATATATGAGCGTGCGCATCCTGCCGCTAAGGAAGCTATCTGTTCTTGTCCCATCTCCCGTAAAGGTATTCCTTATTCCGACTTTTATCCTGTTATTCATTCCTCCATCCTTGCCCGTTGACAGGGTTGTTGATCCTCTGTAGTTAGTAACAAGCTGCGTACTCTCAGCGTAGTGTGTCTCCGTGGCCTTCCTCCTACCACCGTAACTGGCGGTGGGAAACTGCTTTAGCAAGGCTCCAGATTGGCCATACTCGCTTAACCCACGGTCACTTAATGGAGCGCCGCCCTGCTCCTTATTGTCCAAACTTCATTGTCCCTCTTACAGTTGTGCATATCCTTGTTGAATGTCTTGACTTCCAGGAGGAGCGTGTGTCTTACTTTCCGACCGTCCCCCGCGGTCACCTGTCCCTCGATAGAATTCTAGGTGAATCTGATACTTTTGATATCGTTCGCCTTATGCGTTTTTGTTCTCGTATTGGCATTCTTGGTGATATTTAGCGCCCTCTCATTATTTCGCACTTTGATGGTGCTACATAGCCTTCCCGGTTTGGTGTCTTCTTTTGATAATTACTTTACTTTCTAAATTAGATGTGGTAAAGCCTTGTAAATACACTTCCTGGTTATTTTTAATGGGCGTGCAGCATAACGACAAATCGTCGTCCCTATTATGTTAAATGTGATCACAAAAAACAAGGGAAATGGACTTGTAGATTTGCCGATACTGATGTCTATGATATGATGAAGCAGTCTCGTCCTCCTAGCGTCTGTAGTGTAACGGATGGTGGGTTGATGAGGCAGCAATTTGAACACCTTCCAGACAATCTCTAGCTTAATGGCTTCGCTTACCAGTCCTTCCTCCTTCCCAGGTGGCTCCTGCATGCCCAGTCGTGCTATGGCGCACTTAATATTATCTATGATTTAATTACTATCCCGGTTTATAGGAACTAAAGGCTACCAGGAATTAGAGAATTAATTTGTCTTATTTGAAAATGTTCAAATTCTCATTTCTTAATAATTAAACGAACGTTGTTCAAAATGAGAGTGCTGGATATAAATTCATGTGAATGAGCTGGAATATCAATTCGTAATTGTAAGAATTATTACCAGATAATAAACAATACTATATAAACGAATATAAACGTATTATCTGCTTTAATTCACGAAGTATATTTATGCAAGAGAGTTATTAAATAATAATACTCATTAAAGAATGTGAAATAGGGAGAATTTAATATAGTTCATGAATGTAAATATTTTCCCTTTTGTCTTGTGATCTGATGCAACACGTGACTAGAATTTCTGGGGAAATGAGGCGTTAATATGAGTTAATTAAATGATGTTAATTTCACTACTCTACTGGTTAGTGTTAGTAAAAATATATTACAGTAAACGAATAGTTTAAGGTACTGAATATTAGTAATAAAGTGTTAGATGTTTCCAACACTGCTATCATACCCCCCAAAGCTAAAGCGGAAATAAGAAATTCGCTTGTGTTACTTTGAACAACGAGCTAATCTTTCCCCAGTTCTTGAGTACTTGAATATCAATCTATTGATTAAAAAATAATATGATTAAGCCCATTTTAATCAAGAACTCGCCCCCGTCTTCAGCAGAGAGTGTGAGTGTGAGTGTGAGTGTGTGTGAGTGTGTGTGTTTACTAGTTGTGTTTTTGCGGGGGTTGAGCTTTGCTCTTTCGGCCCGCCTCTCAACTGTCAATCAACTGTTTACTAACTACTATTTTTTTTTTCCACACCACACACACACACACACACCCCAGGAAGCAGCCCGTGACAGCTGACTAACTCCCAGGTACCTATTTACTGCTAGGTAACAGGGGCACTTAGGGTGAAAGAAACTTTGCCCATTTGTTTCTGCCTCGTGCGGGAATCGAACCCGCGCCACAGAATTACGAGTCCTGCGCGCTATCCACCAGGCTACGAGGTCCCTAAAGGGGTGTGTGTGTGTGTGTGTGTGTGTGTGTGTGTGTGTGTGTGTGTGTGTGTGTGTGTGTGTGCGCGTGTGTGTGCGCGCGCGCGCGCGCTCACCTAGTTGTGTTTGCGGGGGTTGAGCTGTAGCTCTTTGGTCCCACAACTCAACCGTCAATCAACAGGTGTACAGATTCCTGAGCCTATTGGGCTCTATCATATCTACACTTGAAACTGTGTATGGAGTCAGCCTCCACCACATTACTTCCTAATGCATTCCATTTGTCAACCACTCTGACACTAAAAAAGTTCTTTCTAATATCTCTGTGGCTCATTTGGGCACTCAGTTTCCACCTGTGTCCCCTTGTGCGTGTTCCCCTTGTGTTAAATAGCCTGTCTTTATCTACCCTATCAATTCCCTTCAGAATCTTGAATGTGGTGATTATGTCCCCCCTAACTCTTCAGTCTTCCAGCGAAGTGAGGTTTAATTCCCGTAGTCTCTCCTCGTAGCTCATACCTCTCAGCTCGGGTATTAGTCTGGTGGCAAACCTTTGAACCTTTTCCAGTTTAGTCTTATCCTTGACTAGATATGGACTCCATGCTGGGGCTGCATACTCCAGGATTGGCCTGACATATGTGGTATACAAAGTTCTGAATGATTCATTACACAAGTTTCTGAATGTCGTTCGTATGTTGGCCAGCCTGGCATATGCCGCTGATGTTATCCTCTTGATATGGGCTGCAGGAGACAGGTCTGGCGTGATATCAATCCCCAAGTCTTTTTCTTTCTCTGACTCCTGAAGAATTTCCTCTCCCAGATGATACCTTGTATCTGGCCTCCTGCTCCCTACACCTATCTTCATTACATTACATTTAGTTGGGTTAAACACTAACAACCATTTGTTCGACCATTCCTTCAGCTTGTCTAGGTCTTCTTGAAGCCTCAAACAGTCCTCTTCTGTCTTAACCCGTCTCATAATTTTGGCATCGTCCGCAAACATTGAGAGAAATGAATCTATACCCTCCGGGAGAACATTTACATATATCAGAAACAAGATAGGACTGAGTACAGAGCCCTGTGGGACTCCACTGGTGACTTTACGCCAATCGGAGGTCTCACCCCTCACCGTAACTCTTTGCTTCCTATTGCTTAGGTACTCCCTTATCCACTGGAGCACCTTACCAGCTACACCTGCCTGTCTCTCCAGCTTATGTACCAGCCTCTTATGCGGTACTGTGTCAAAGGCTTTCCGACAATCCAAGAAAATGCAGTCCACCCAGCCCTCTCTTTCTTGCTTAATCTTTGTCACCTGGTCATAGAATTCTATTAAGCCAGTCAGGCAAGATTTACCCTCCCTGAACCCATGTTGGCGATTTGTCACGAAGTCCCTTCTCTCCAGATGTGATACCAGGTTTTTTCACGATCTTCTCCATCACCTTGCATGGTATACAAGTCAAGGACACTGGCCTGTAGTTCAGTGCCTCATGCCTGTCGCCCTTTTTGAATATTGGGACCACATTCGCCGTCTTCCATATTTCTGGTAGGTCTCCCATCTCCAGTGACCTACTATACACTATGGAGAGTGGCAAGCAAAGTGCCTCTGCACACTCTTTCAGTACCCATGGCGAGATCCCGTCTGGACCAAGAGCCTTTCTAACATCCAGATCCAGCAGGTCTCTCTTTACCTCCTCTCTCATAATTTCGAACCCTTCCAAGGCTGCCTTGTTTACTTCCCTTTCTCCTAGCACAGTGATCTCACCTTGTTCTGTTGTGAAGACCTCCTGGAACCTCTTGTTGAGTTCTTCACACACCTCTATCATTCTCTTTATACCTGTCCTCGCCTGTTCTAAGTTTCACTACCTGTTCTTTCACTGTTTTTCTTCTGATGTGACTGCGGAGTAGCTTTCGTTCGGTCTTGACTTTGTTTGCTATATCATTTTCATAATTTTTCTCTGCTACTTTCTCACCCTGACGTACTCATTCCTGGTTCTCCGGTATCTCTCTCTGCTTTCTGGTGTTCTGTTATTCCGGAAGTTCCTCCACGCCCTTTTGTTCAGTTTATTTGCTTCCATACATGCCCTATTATACCATGGATTCTTCTTCTGCTTCTCGGATTTTTTCTTTAGGGCCAGGATGTATCTGCTTACTACCTCCTGACACTTTTGGGTGACATAGTCCATCATCTCTTGTACAGACTTAGCTCTGAGGTCTGTGTCCCAAGGGATTTCTCTTAGGAAACTTCTCATCTCCTCAATTTCCCTTTCGGTATGCCAGCCTTTTGTTTCCTAGTTCTTTTTGGGGGGAGATAATTCCTAGCTCTACCAGGTACTCAATGTTCAATACACTGTGATCACTCATTCCCAAGGGTGCTTCCATCTTGACTTCCCTTATATCCTACCCATTTAGGGTAAATATCAAATCAAGCATTGCTGGTTCATATTCTCTCATTCTTGTTGGTTCCTTGATGTGCTGGCTTAGAAAGTTTCTTGTTGCCACGTCCAGCAGCTTAGCTCTCCATGTTTCTGGTCCCCCATGTGGGTCTCTGTTCTCCCAATCTATCTTCCCATGGT
>NC_091166.1:3715552-3718052 GCF_040958095.1 Procambarus clarkii
GTAAATTAGAAAGAGGATTGGTCCCAGCACCGATCCTTGAGGTACTCCACTTGTTACTGTTCGCCAGTCCGACTTCTCGCCCCTTACCATTACCCTCTGGCTCCTTCCTGTTAGGTAGTTCTTCACCCATACTAGGGCCTTTCCGCTTACTCCTGCCGGCCTCTCAAGTTTGTATAGCAGTCTCATGTGCGGTACCGTATCAAAGGCCTTTTGGCAGTCAAGAAATATGCAGTCAGCCCAGCCTTCTCTGTACTGCCTTATCCTTGTTACTTTATCATAGAATTCTAAAAGGTTTGTTAGGCATGATTTCCCTGTCCAGAACCCATGTTGGTGCTTGTTTACAAACCCAATGCTCTCCAGGTGCTCAACAAGTCTTAGCCTAATTATTCTTTCAAGTATTTTGCAGGGGATGCTTGTCAGTGATACGGGTCTGTAGTTAAGTGCCTCCTCCCTATCGCCTTTTTTGAAAATCGGTACGACATTTGCCTCCTTCCAGCAACTGGGCAATTCTCCCGACATAAGTGACTCATTAAAGATCATTGCCAGAGGCACGCTGAGAGCCTGCGCTGCCTCTTTAAGTATCCACGGTGATACTTTGTCTGGTCCAACAGCTTTATTTGCATCCAGTGTTGTTAACTGTTTCATTACATCCTCTGCTGTCACCTCTATATCTGATAGTCTTTCATCTTGGGTAATCTCTTCTAACAATGGGAGCTGCTCAGGCTCGGTTGTGAACACTCCATGGAATTTTGCATTCAATACCTCGCAGATTTCCTTGTCGCTTTCTGTATATGCCCCTTCTGTTTTCCTCAGTCTTGTCACTTGGTCATTTACCGACATCTTCCTTCTTATATGGCTATGTAGTAATTTTGGTTGCTTTTTCGCTTTGACTGCAATATCATTCTCATAATTTCTTTCCGACACTCGTCTTATGTTAATGTAATCATTCCTAGCTCTGTTACATCTAATCCTGTTGTCCTCTGTCCTTTGTCTTCTGTACTTCCTCCACTCCCTCCTGCTTCTCACCTTTGCTTCCTGACACTGTCTATTAAACCATGGGTTATTATATTCCCTCCTGCTTTTTTCCTTTATTGTTGGAATAAATCTCTCTTCAGCCTCCTTGCAATTCAATATGACTTGGTTCATCATACCTTGCACTGTTTTTCCTCTAAGTTCTTCCTCCCACTGCACTTCTCCCAGGTAGTCCCTTATCCTTCTGTAGTCCCCTTTTCTGTAATCAAGTCTCCTTTCCGGACCTCTTGTCCTTTGGTCACAATTTTAAGCTCCATCATGTAGTCAAAGACTAGGACACAATGGTCACTAGCTCCTAGTGGTATTTCATGTTCCAACTGCTCGATGTCTTCTACATTCTGGGTGAAAATGAGATCTAAAAGGCTGGGCGTATCCCCTCCTCTTTCCCTAGTATCTTCTTTCACATGCTGTGTTAGGAAATTCCTGTCAAAACCGTCTACCAGCTTCGCTCCCCAGGTCTCCTCCCCGCCATGGGGATTCCTCGTTTCCCAATCTATCTCTCCGTGATTTAGGTCCCCCATGACCAGCAACTTCGCTCTCATTCTATGCGCTAAAGTTGCTGCCCTCTGCAGTTCATCTATACATGCCTTGTTGCTGTCCTCGTACTCCTGCCTGGGCCTTCTACTGTTTGGTGGGGGATTGTAGAGTATCAAGATTAAGATCTTCTTCCCATCCACTGTCAGAGTTCCATGTATGAAACTCGTGCTTTCATTGGTACCCGGATTTTCCAGCTCATCAAACTTCCATTTCCGCTTTATTAGTAGTGCCACTCCTCCCTGTCTCTGTGTCCTTTCTTTTCTTATCATCTGGTACCCCTCTGGAAAGATTGCATCCGAGATCATGCCATTGATTTTAGTTTCCACTATTGCCACTATGTCTGGGTCTGCCTCACTAACTCTTTCTTTTATCTCTTCTGCTTTATTGGCTACCCCATCAGCATTGGTGTACCAAACCTTGAGACTCTTCTTGGAACTCGGGTGTCAGAGTTCCCCCTTTCACCAGGGGTCTGGGGGGAACTGGGGGTGTCTGGGGGCAAGTGGGGGCTGTGGGGGTGAGTGGGGGGTGATAGGGGGTGCCTGGGAGTGCCTGGTAGGCGAATGGGGTCTGGGCATCTAGGGGGGTAGGAAGGGCATAATGGGTCTGAAAGTTAGGGGTCTGAATAGCATAGGGGGGTTGAGAAATAGAGTGAGACTGAGAGTCAGATAGAGGTTGAGAGGTTGGGGGGAGAGGGATAATGAGGGCAGAGGGCTGAGATGAGAATGGGGCATGGGTGCGGAGTGGAAGAGAGGGTGTATTAGTTAGGGGGGAATCGGGGTAGGTGGGGGTTTTGGGGTAGAAGAGGGGCCCAGCAAACAATTTTAGGTTGCCACAACATATCTGGAAAGTATTTGAAAGTATTGGAAACGTTTGTTTTATCGTATCAGATACGATATTGTGTGTGGACTTAAATAGGTTTCCAAAACTTATA
>NC_091166.1:3723052-3945552 GCF_040958095.1 Procambarus clarkii
TTGCAAAATATACAATGAAGGTACACAAACATTCATACCCAAACAAAGCAAAATGCTAGGTAAGAACAAAGCATTTGGCCCGTAGGAGAAAGGAGATACCCACAAGACTAGAATACAAGTCATTAACAAGCATGCAAGTATAATACATAATACATGCAGGACATATATATAATCCAAAAAAATGTCAAATTTACGTACTTATTATTACATTACAAATATCCAAGGTTTTGAAGACACGTTTCCTCTTGCGCCCAACGAGTGAATACTGAGACCAGACCCCATAGGTCCCTATCCTCCTCATCATTCGTCTCACTGTGTCTCCACAGCCTTGCACCGCCCATTTGAGACAGCGTCTGGACCTGTTAAATAATGCATAAGCTGTAAGGTAATAGAGAATAATATATATCTTTCAATCTCAACATTAGATTTTCTAATTTCCAACTGTATTAAATAAATAGCATTAAAATATTTTCCTTCTTAACTATTACAAAAATCAACGAATTTGAGTAACTTTTGCTTTTGTTTTATTTGTACCTTAAACATAAACACTGAACAATCAATTATGTGCCACCCCACCTTCCTTCATCTGCAAAAAAACTAATCAAAAAGACATATGTACAAGGCTAAAAAAATTCAGCAACACTTACCATACTCAGGCTAAAAGAATTAAGCAACACTTACCATACTCTTTTTATATTCACTGTTAACTTTTAGCTCATGTGACAGACTTTCCACCTGCTCAACAGTTTTCAAGTGGGGATGGAAGAATGTCTTCCAGGATTGGTATATCTCCATGTGTTTTTGACATATGGGTTTCCGTCATTTTGACAATATTCAGGATATCCCCTGATAAAAATGTCAATTTTGATAATTCCTTCATTATGTATTCCATTTTTTCTGTTACTGCAAAAAAAAAGGCTTACTAGAACAAGCATTTAGTGTTGCATATATATGATATATGTATTGATCCTTAGTGGATCCTATTTTAGTGACAGACACATTGGTGTCAGGTCACTGTCAAATGGGCTACTGTCATGTAGCCTTCAATTATGTAACCTCTCCCATTCTATGATAGGGTGACACAGGGCAGCATCCTTAGACCCCCTCCTATTTGTTATATACATCAATGATCTGCTTTATGTCTCTAACATGATTAAACCTGTATTGTTTGATGATACTACCATCATCTACTTAGTTGCTTTACAAGAATGTAAAATTTCAAGTCTGTACTCTCCCTCAATGTATTTTCTTGTATGTATAACAAAAAATAATCAACACATAATAAATCGGTACTTACTAGATTTTTTCGAAAGGAGAGCTTTTCAGTTCTGTCTTGTCTTGGAGTTTGAGGGGAAGGTTTTGTACTCGGCCTGTAGATAGACTTGTTGGTCCCACAAGATTCTGTCAGGGGTGGAAGCGTATTAGCATTGTATAGAAAATATTTACAAAATAGTTTTAAATACATAAAACTACAAATAGAAATTATTGAATTATTACATTAGCTTATAGCTTTTATGAATGCATTAAAAAATTTTGTTTCACACAATGGAGCGACACCATTTAAAGTGTTTCCATCACCCTGAAGGCTGGTTAAAAATATATTACATTAAAATCATACACAAGTACGTTACTATCTGTGTATGTAAATGTTTCTCCAGTTACTTAAAGCTTACCAGTTCTGTCTTGTCTAGGAGTTTGAGGGGAAGGTTTTGTACTCGGCCTGTAGATAGACTTGTTGGTCCCACAAGATTCTGTCAGGGGTGGAAGCGTATTAGCATTGTATAGAAATATTTACAAAATAGTTTTAAATACATAAAACTACAAATAGTAATTATTGAATTATTACATTAGCTTATAGCTTTTATGAATGCATTTAAAAAATTTTGTTTCACACAATGGAGCGACACCATTTAAAGTGTTTCCATCACCCTGAAGGCTGGTAAAAATATATTACATTAAAATCATACACAAGTACGTTACTATCTGTGTATGTAAATGTTTCTCCAGTTACTTAAAGCTTACCAGTTCTGTCTTGTCTAGGAGTTTGAGGGGAAGGTTTTGTACTCGGCCTGTAGATAGACTTGTTGGTCCCACAAGATTCTGTCAGGGGTGGAAGCGTATTAGCATTGTATAGAAAATATTTACAAAATAGTTTATAAATACATAAAACTACAAATAGTAATTATTGAATTATTACATTAGCTTATAGCTTTTATGAATGCATTAAAAAATTTTGTTTCACACAATGGAGCGACACCATTTAAGTGTTTCCATCACCCTGAAGGCTGGTAAAAATATATTACATTAAAATCATACACAAGTACGTTACTATCTGTGTATGTAAATGTTTCTCCAGTTACTTAAAGCTTACCAGTTCTAATGGTTAAATTTGTTACTTCTGGATATGTCATTTTCCCCATCCAAGTACCTTTCTGTTCACATTTGTCACAGCCATAATAACCTGAAAACAGTTTTATGGACTTCACCATAGCCTTAGCAGGTGCATCACAAATTACACATTGTAATTTTATGTTGATAGTTCTGTTACCCATACTGAATCCCATGCAACAAAAGGTCATCCATATCAGATATAAAATCATATAAGAAATTTAAATCACTTGGCTTAGAACGTCCATACATGAGGACAACTGGAAAGACTTTCAAAGGTGTAATATTCATTACTGCACAGAGAACTGGCCACAAAGCATCATTTTTGCTTCTAAATATAGGAAGGCCATCAATGTTACATGACAATAATAATTGTCTCAGTCCTTTTATAGTTGCTTTTGGATATCTACTTATGTTTTTTAACAGTTCCTCTTTTAACCCAAAGTAGACATATTTCATTCCAGATTTTTGCTGAGTTTCTATGTACCTTT
Source organism: Procambarus clarkii (assembly GCF_040958095.1). Lineage (NCBI taxonomy): Eukaryota > Metazoa > Arthropoda > Malacostraca > Decapoda > Cambaridae > Procambarus > Procambarus clarkii. Next base: position 3,725,932 of record NC_091166.1, read on the forward strand.
CAGAACTGATTAGTGTCCGAGCTGTTTTTGGTAAGTAGTCAATTCCCATTTGCCTCAAAATTTTTAATAATTCATCAACAGCATTGTGTGTAACACCATTCTTGTTTACCCACTGAATTAATAAATTCTGTGGGTAAACAAGTGAATGATGATTATCATGGTCATCATTCTCCTCCTCACTTTGAGAATTAGATAATACATCATGAATATCAGTAAGATTCATGTGTAAATCATCAATTTCAGAGCCTAATCCATACTCTTGATTTGACTCAGCTTCAAAAGAACTAATGTCATTGTCTGACGACTCAATCTCTGAACTTGATGCTGCCTCAGTAAGATTAATGGGTTCACTAGTGTGTACAGCTGTATTTGGATGCATTTTGTGTATACGTTTTAGCCTTCTTGATACTTGCATCCATCTGTTGTTGTATTGGAGTCGCTTTTTTCGCTTATACTCGTACATTCTGTTAAAGAGTGTCAAATTTCTACATTAGACTACCATATTACCTATATTATTGTTAATAATGTATTGACAGATGCAATATGTATTAAAATTCTAAAAATAAGTCATTCATTATATACAATGTGTGATAATTAAAGCTGGTGCATATAACATCCTTGTCAGGCACATGCAAAAGTGAACACTTCCAGAATTGGAGACATGCAGAAATGTAACATATGGAAATAGAGGCATGCCAAAACAAAGACATGCATAAATTCAAATTCTTATCGAAATAATTTCTAGTGATTATTATATAAATTATTCCATCAGTACTAGATCAAATATTCAATACCATCCTCCCATTGGAAAGAGTAATCATGTCCTGTTGGACATTAATTATATGTTGAGATATAATCTAAAGAAAATAGGGACATTGAAATTGTTTGTTAAACTCTATTTCAATAAAGGACACTATAGGGAACCTAGAACCCTGTATTACAAGTGTAAGTGATAATTTTGGAAAATTTAATTAAAGCTAATTGTGTAGGACACCTGGAGATATGGTGCCCATATCTAAAGAATCACATCAACTGGTAAAGGTATAGACTTGCCAATAAGTGGCTCCCAGGTTAGAGGCATAAATGCCAAAACTAGATGGTAGAATAAAAAGAAGATATTGTAAAAGGTAACCAAACAAAGATGCCACAGAAATATTAGAAAATTAACTTTCGCAAGCAGCGTGGTAGACATGGTTGGAACAAGTTAGGTGAGAGGGTGGTGGAGGCCAAAACCATAATCATAATCATCTGTATCAAACCTTATTACAGGTAAAACCAGTAGGCAGTCTACTGTATTTTATCAAACCGTTATTAGTATAATAGATCTCGTAATAATTTTGCAAAAATAATGGCATTTACTATTTTTAAAAGATTATTAGCAAATTTACAGAAATGGTGCATTCGGAAGACAAAACCAATTTTTCACTTTTGACAATTGAGCACCTGCTACATCCAGATTCTAAAAAAGTTCGTAAAACCCAGGGGCCATAGACCGGCTATGAAAGAAAATTTGAGAAAACCCTGGGGCCATAGAACGGCTATTTAATCCCCTTGAACGGACCTGTGCATGGACCACTGAGGCATAAAAAAAAACACGGGCCATAGACCGGCTTGGGAAAAAGAAGTTCGTAAAACCCTGGGGCCATAGAACGGCTATTTAATCCCCTTGAACGGACATGTGCATGGACCACTGAGGCATCGAAAAAAAACATGGGCCATAGACCGGCTTGGGAAAACAAGCTAGGTTAGGCTAGGTAAAAAGAAAGGAGCTAGGTTAGACTATGTATGTTTAAATCTCTGATTTAAACAGAGCCAGTGTTCAGTCAAATAACTGAATTTATCAAATCTTATCCTTGTATAATATACAAGCTGATGTGAGATCCCTGTCTACAGGTGGACTGGAACTATTATCCAGTAGGCAGTCTACTGTATTTTATCAAACCGTTATTAGTATAATAGATCTCGTAATAATTTTGCAAAAATAATGGCATTTACTATTTTTAAAAGATTATTAGCAAATTTACAGAAATGGTGCATTCGGAAGACAAAACCAATTTTTCACTTTTGACAATTGAGCACCTGCTACATCCAGATTCTAAAAAAGTTCGTAAAACCCAGGGGCCATAGACCGGACTATGAAAGAAAATTTGAGAAAACCCTGGGGCCATAGAACGGCTATTTAATCCCCTTGAACGGACCTGTGCATGGACCACTGAGGCATAAAAAAAAACACGGGCCATAGACCGGCTTGGGAAAAAGAAGTTCGTAAAACCCTGGGGCCATAGAACGGCTATTTAATCCCCTTGAACGGACATGTGCATGGACCACTGAGGCATCGAAAAAAAACATGGGCCATAGACCGGCTTGGGAAAACAAGCTAGGTTAGGCTAGGTAAAAAAGAAAGGAGCTAGGTTAGACTATGTATGTTTAAATCTCTGATTTAAACAGAGCCATGTGTTCAGTCAAATAACTGAATTTATCAAATCTTATCCTTGTATAATATACAAGCTGATGTGAGATCCCTGTCTACAGGTGGACTGGAACTATTATCCAGTAGGCAGTCTACTGTATTTTATCAAACCGTTATTAGTATAATAGATCTCGTAATAATTTTGCAAAAATAATGGCATTTACTATTTTTAAAAGATTATTAGCAAATTTACAGAAATGGTGCATTCGAAGACAAAACCAATTTTTTCACTTTTGACAATTGAGCACCTGCTACATCCAGATTCTAAAAAAGTTCGTAAAACCCAGGGGCCATAGACCGGCTATGAAAGAAAATTTGAGAAAACCCTGGGGCCATAGAACGGCTATTTAATCCCCTTGAACGGACCTGTGCATGGACCACTGAGGCATAAAAAAAACACGGGCCATAGACCGGCTTGGGAAAAAGAAGTTCGTAAAACCCTGGGGCCATAGAACGGCTATTTAATCCCCTTGAATGGACATGTGCATGGACCACTGAGGCATCGAAAAAAACATGGGCCATAGACCGGCTTGGGAAAACAAGCTAGGTTAGGCTAGGTAAAAAAGAAAGGAGCTAGGTTAGACTATGTATGTTTAAATCTCTGATTTAAACAGAGCCAGTGTTCAGTCAAATAACTGAATTTATCAAATCTTATCCTTGTATAATATACAAGCTGATGTGAGATCCCTGTCTACAGGTGGACTGGAACTATTATCAGTAGGCAGTCTACTGTATTTTATCAAACCGTTATTAGTATAATAGATCTCGTAATAATTTTGCAAAAATAATGGCATTTACTATTTTTAAAAGATTATTAGCAAATTTACAGAAATGGTGCATTCGGAAGACAAAACCAATTTTTTCACTTTTGACAATTGAGCACCTGCTACATCCAGATTCTAAAAAAGTTCGTAAAACCCAGGGGCCATAGACCGGCTATGAAAGAAAATTTGAGAAAACCCTGGGGCCATAGAACGGCTATTTAATCCCCTTGAACGGACCTGTGCATGGACCACTGAGGCATAAAAAAAACACGGGCCATAGACCGGCTTGGGAAAAAGAAGTTCGTAAAACCCTGGGGCCATAGAACGGCTATTTAATCCCTTGAACGGACATGTGCATGGACCACTGAGGCATCGAAAAAAAACATGGGCCATAGACCGGCTTGGGAAACAAGCTAGGTTAGGCTAGGTAAAAAGAAAGGAGCTAGGTTAGACTATGTATGTTTAAATCTCTGATTTAAACAGAGCCAGTGTTCAGTCAAATAACTGAATTTATCAAATCTTATCCTTGTATAATATACAAGCTGATGTGAGATCCCTGTCTACAGGTGGACTGGAACTATTATCCAGTAGGCAGTCTACTGTATTTATCAAACCGTTATTAGTTATAATAGATCTCGTAATAATTTTGCAAAAATAATGGCATTTACTATTTTAAAAGATTATTAGCAAATTTACAGAAATGGTGCATTCGGAAGACAAAACCAATTTTTCACTTTTGACAATTGAGCACCTGCTACATCCAGATTCTAAAAAAGTTCGTAAAACCCAGGGGCCATAGACCGGCTATGAAAGAAAATTTGAGAAAACCCTGGGGCCATAGAACGGCTATTTAATCCCCTTGAACGGACCTGTGCATGGACCACTGAGGCATAAAAAAAAACACGGGCCATAGACGGCTTGGGAAAAGAAGTTCGTAAAACCCTGGGGCCATAGAACGGCTATTTAATCCCCTGGAACGGACATGTGCATGGACCACTGAGGCATCGAAAAAAACATGGGCCATAGACCGGCTTGGGAAAACAAGCTAGGTTAGGCTAGGTAAAAAGAAAGGAGCTAGGTTAGACTATGTATGTTTAAATCTCTGATTTAAACAGAGCCAGTGTTCAGTCAAATAACTGAATTTATCAAATCTTATCCTTGTATAATATACAAGCTGATGTGAGATCCCTGTCTACAGGTGGACTGGAACTATTATCAGTAGGCAGTCTACTGTATTTTATCAACCGTTATTAGTATAATAGATCTCGTAATAATTTGCAAAAATAATGGCATTTACTATTTTTAAAAGATTATTAGCAAATTTACAGAAATGGTGCATTCGGAAGACAAAACCAATTTTTCACTTTTGACAATTGAGCACCTGCTACATCCAGATTCTAAAAAAGTTCGTTAAAACCCAGGGGCCATAGACCGGCTATGAAAGAAAATTTGAGAAAACCCTGGGGCCATAGAACGGCTATTTAATCCCCTTGAACGGACCTGTGCATGGACCACTGAGGCATAAAAAAAACACGGGCCATAGACCGGCTTGGAAAAAGAAGTTCGTAAAACCCTGGGGCCATAGAACGGCTATTTAATCCCCTAGAACGGACATGTGCATGGACCACTGAGGCATCGAAAAAAAACATGGGCCATAGACCGGCTTGGAAAACAAGCTAGGTTAGGCTAGGTAAAAAGAAAGGAGCTAGGTTAGACTATGTATGTTTAAATCTCTGATTTAAACAGAGCCAGTGTTCAGTCAAATAACTGAATTTATCAAATCTTATCCTTGTATAATATACAAGCTGATGTGAGATCCCTGTCTACAGGTGGACTGGAAACTATTATTCAGTAGGCAGTCTACTGTATTTTATCAAACCGTTATTAGTATAATAGATCTCGTAATAATTTTGCAAAAAATAATGGCATTTACTATTTTAAAAGATTATTAGCAAATTTACAGAAATGGTGCATTCGGAAGACAAAACCAATTTTTCACTTTTGACAATTGAGCACCTGCTACATCCAGATTCTAAAAAAGTTCGTAAAACCCAGGGGCCATAGACCGGCTATGAAAGAAAATTTGAGAAAACCCTGGGGCCATAGAACGGCTATTTAATCCCTTGAACGGACCTGTGCATGGACCACTGAGGCATAAAAAAAAACACGGGCCATAGACCGGCTTGGGAAAAGAAGTTCGTTAAACCCTGGGGCCATAGAACGGCTATTTAATCCCCTTGAACGGACATGTGCATGGACCACTGAGGCATTTTCCCCCGAAAAAAACATGGGCCATAGACCGGCTTGGGAAAACAAGCTAGGTTAGGCTAGGTAAAAAAGAAAGGAGCTAGGTTAGACTATGTATGTTTAAATCTCTGATTTAAACAGAGCCAGTGTTCAGTCAAATAACTGAATTTATCAAATCTTATCCTTGTATAATATACAAGCTGATGTGAGATCCCTGTCTACAGGTGGACTGGAACTTCTATCAACTAATCCATACATCAAACCTGTCCCTTACAGCCCACAATCTATCATTAGGAAAACCATGTGAGAAATCTTTAAGGAATTCTGATAAAGAAAGAGATCTAGGGGTCCCAGCAAACATTTTCATGTTTTTAAAACATCCTAAAAACGACATTTCATTGTTTTCAGCACGTTTATAATTACGTTTAGAAAAGGTTTTTTGAGAACTTTTATATACAACCTTAGAACGTATATAATTAACATTTCTAAAAACTTTTTTATGATCTTTTAATTACCTACATTAAAGCGTTTAGGGTAAATTAGGGTATAATAATTTTGTAATTCATATCTGAAATAGAAAGGGAGAGAAAGAAAGAAGACATATCTGAGATAGAAATGGACATCCTATATATGTATGTGTAAATTACAAATAAATAGGGTACAAAAAGAGAATTAAAATATTATATTTATTTAATTAAGAATGAGTAATACAACAAAATATATGTAATAGCTCGAAATATATAGACTATATCTATAACAGAATATAAAAGTAAAAATTTAAAAATCTATATATGCAATATGTGAACACAATAGATTTTGTGATCAAGCAGCCTGTGATTCATGTCATGCTGAGATCAGTCTGACGTTATAAGCAGTTATTTTTACTTAAAACTAAAACAAGTAAAATTTTCCGAGTATACATATAACACTATAGTTTTTCTATGACTAATAAAAAATCTATTAATCAAAAGTTTAGGACTAATTAACTAAAAATAAAAATCTACAAGTGAATGTAAACACAGTCAAGTATAATATTCATGTAGAAAGAGAAAGAAAAAGAGAGAGAAGGAGAGAAAGAGAAGAAAGAAAGGGAGAAAGAAAAGAAAAAACAGTCATGTATAATATTCATATTAGCACCATGCAATATAACTTAGATTAAGTAAAAAATCTCAGACATTTTTAAATCAAATGAAATATGAGAGCCAGAGAGAGAGACCCAGAGCCAGAGAGAGAGAGTGAGAGCCAGAGAGAGAGCGCCACAGAGCCAGAGAGAGAGAGCGTGAGCCAGAGAGAGAGAGAGTCAGAGAGAGCCAGAGAGAGAGAGAGAGCCAGAGAGTGAGAGAGAGAGAGCCAGAGAGAGAGAGAGCCAGAGAGAGAGAGAGAGCCAGAGAGAGAGAGAGAGAGCCAGAGAGAGCGAGAGCCAGAGAGAAAGAGAGCCAGAGAGAGCGAAAGAGCCAGAGAGAGCGAGAGAGCCAGAGAGAGAGAGACAGAGCCAGAGAGAGAGAGAGAGAGAGAGAGAGAGAAGCCCAGAGAGAGAGAGAGCCAGAGAGAGAGAGAGGGGAGAGAGAGAGAGAGAGAGAGAGAGAGAGAGAGAGAGAGAGAGCCAGAGAGAGAGAGAGAGAGAGAGCCAGAGAGAGAGAGAGAGCCAGAGAGAGAGAGAGAGAGAGAGCCAGAGAGAGAGAGAGAGCCAGAGAGAGAGAGAGAGAGAGCCAGAGAGAGAGAGAGAGCCAAGGAGAGAGAGAGAGAGAGAGAGAGAGCCAGAGAGAGAGAGAGAGAGAGAGCCAGAGAGAGAGAGAGAGAGAGAGCCAGAGAGAGAGAGAGAGCCAGAGAGAGAGATGAGAGAGCCAGAGAGAGAGAGCAAGAGAGCCAGAGAGAGCGAGAGAGAGAGAGCCAGAGAGAGAGAGAGCCAGAGAGAGAGAGAGAGCAAGAGAGCCAGAGAGAGAGAGAGAAAGAGAGAGACAGACAGAGACAGAAAGACACACACACAACAAAAGAGGAGACAGAACAAAATTAAGGCAAGGAGAGAGAAGACAGAACAGAAACACAGAGAGAGGAGAGAAATGAAAAATCATTGAAGAGAAGGGGAAGAGAAGGGGAAGAGAAACACAAGATAAGAAAAAGATACAAGAAAAATATACAAGATAAAATGACATAAATGAATACCACAAATATAAAAAGTAAAGGAAGAGAGAAGCTAGAAGAGACAGGAAACGAGAGGTGTTAGAAGAGAGGAGGAAAGAGAGATTAAAAGACAAGAAAAACAGGAGAGAAACGTAAAAGAAATAAAAAAAAGGGACATTTTGTGAGGAGAGAAAATAAAGAGACCAGAGAAGACCATATATCAAGAGTGTGAGGATAAAGACTTATATATTTTCTTAGTAGACATCCTCTAGCTCTTGTTGCCCCTCTTGTATACGAATTGTACTTGCAAGTTTTCCCTGAAAAGATATTAACAAAATTAATATTTAATTATTTATTTATATAAATTACACACACACAAACTTATATATATATATATATATATATATATATATATATATATATATATATATATATAATATATATATATATATATATATATATATATATATATATATATATATATATATATATATATATATATATATATATATAATATATATAGACCAGAGACCAATTATATATATATATATATATATATATATATATATATATATATATATATATATATATATATATATATATATATATATATATATATATATATATATATATATATAATTTCGTAAACCTCACCCTGTAAACATTCATGTTTCTACATGTTAAACAAGCTACGAGGATGAGGAAGGGGATGTTCCCTCCATGCTGGATATTATATTTACCAGGAAAGAGAATGATATATTTATCATTCAGTACCTCCCTCCTTTGGTACCTCCCTCCTTTTACCCAAGTGACATGGTCACTTGGGTTAAAGTGACCATGTCTTTTTGGGAATAAAGTATGCAATGCATTATAATCTGGAAGAAAATGAGCTTGAAGCAGTTGAAAAACCTGACTTGTGGAGAGGTCATTATGGGGAACTCAGATATTTCCTTAAGGAATTTGACAAACACTTGCTGTTAGGACATGAAGTAAATGAGATGTATGTCAAGTTTTGTGAAATATATGATAATGGCACAACAAAATTTATACTAAAGCAGAGATGCAGAACTAGGAAAAGGGGAAAAATTGCCCAAACATACAAGCAATACACAGATGCGAGAAACAACAATAGCAGTAAGGAGAGGGGCAGAAAGACTGACTTTCGGTCATATTCAACAACACAAATATACATACACACACACACCATTATTGGAAAAAAATTGGAATTGGAATATTGGAAAAAATAATTAAAACTAAATGGGTAGAACACCTGGAGAGAAATGATATAATTTCAGACAGGACAGTATGGTTTTCGATTTGGAAGATCCTGTGTATCGAATTTACTCAGTTTCTATGATCGAGCAACAGATATATTACAGGAAAGAGATGGTTGGGTTGACTGCATCTATTTGGACCTAAAAAAGACATTCGACAGTTCCACATAGAGAGGTTGTTCTGGAAACTGGAAAAATATTGGAGGGGTGACAGGTAAGCTTCTAATATGGATGAAAAATTTTCTGACATAGAAAAATGAGGGCAGTAATCAGAGGCAATGTATCGGACTGGAGAAATGTCACAAGTGGAGTACCACAGGGTTCAGTTCTTGCACCAGTGATGTTTATTGTCTACATAAATGATCTACCAGTTGGTATACAGAATTACATGAACATGTTTGCTGATGATGCTAAGATAATAGGAAGGATAAGAAATTTAGATGATTGTCATGCCCTTCAAGATGACCTGGATAAAATAAGTATATGGAGCACCACTTGGCAAATGGAATTTAATGTTAATAAATGCCATGTTATGGAATGTGGAACAGGAGAAACATAGACCCCACACAACCTATACATTATGTGAGAAATCTTTAAAGAATTCTGATAAAGAAAGAGATCTAGGGGTGGTTCTAGATAGAAAACTATCACCTGAGGACCACATAAAGAATATTGTGCGAGGAGCCTATGCTACGCTTTCTAACTTTAGAATTGCGTTTAAATACATGGATGGTGATATACTAAAGAAATTGTTCATGACTTTTGTTACGCCAAAGCTAGAATATGCAGCTGTTGTGTGGTGCCCAACAACAGAAGTTGGCCCATATCTTAAGAAGCACATCAACAAACTGGAAAAGGTGCAAAGACATGCTACTAAGTGGCTCCCAGAACTGAAGGGCAAGAGCTACGAGGAGACGTTAGAGGCATTAAATATGCCAAAACTAAAAGACAGAAGAGGTGATATGATCACTACATACAAAATAGTAACAGGAATTGATAAAATCGACAGGGAAGATTTCCTGAGACCTGGAACTTCAAGAACAGGAGGTCATAGATTGAAACTAGCTTAACACAGATGCTAAAGAAATATAAGAAAATTCACTTTCGCAAATAGAGTGGTAGACGGTTGGAACAAGTTAGGTGAGAAGGTGGTGGAGGCCAAGACTGTCAGTAGTTTCAAAGCATTATATGACAAAGAGTGCTGGGAAGACGGTCTCATCCTTTAACTACACTTAGGTAGTTACACACACACACACACATACATATTATATATATATATATATATATATATATATATATATATATATATATATATATATATATGTCGTACCTAGTCGCCAGAACGCACTTTTCAGCCTACTATGCAAGGCCCGATTTGCCTAATAAGCCAAGTTTTCATGAATTAATATATTTTTCTCTATTTTTTTTCTTATGAAATGATAAAGCTATCCATTTCATTATGTATGAGGTTCAATTCTTTTTTTATTGGAGTTAAAATTAATAGAGATATATGACCGAACCTAACCTATCTTTATAGGTTAGGTTAGGTAGCTGAAAATGTTAGGTTAGGTAGTCGAAAAAACATTAATTCAAGAAAACTTGGCTTATTAGGCAAATCGGGCCTTGCATAGTAGGCCGAGATGTGCGTTCTGGCTACTAGGTACGACACATTATATATATATTTATATATATATATATATTTATTTATATATATATATATATATATATATATATATATATATATTTATATATATATATATATATATATATATATATATATATATATATATATATATATATATATATATATATATATATATATATATATATATATATATCGGACAATTAGTAAAAAAAAAAAAAAAAAAAATTTAAATTATTTTACCTTGTACCTAGATCCACCAGCCCTGTTTGGTGCCTGTTTCAGTACTTCAGACATCTGGAAGGTCACATCCTCCTCCTCAACTTGTGGATGTGCGTTGATAGATGATTCTGTAAAATTAAGTTATTTATATAATAATAAATTCAGTACTGTATAACAATAATATTCTGTAAAATTAAAAGTAATTTATACATCAATCAGATAAAACTCTCCAGAGATGGTGATACACAACATATAAAGGACAAGTTTCAGAACAAAATATGCATTTAGGAATAAGGTTTTGTACATGTAGGTAGCACATGAGAAAATAAGTGGAAGGTGATCAAGTTTATATTAACATGTTAATGACTTTGTTAAGGCTTTGCAAGAATGAAAAAATATTAATAATATAATATCACCTACCAATTAATTGTACATCATTTATAAGTCAATTATTTGCATTATTATTATTCAATACTAATGATATAAAAATGCATTTTGTAATCTACTATTTATGCAAGTATTAAGCACAGGATCATGAAATAAACTGCAAAATACTGTAATGGATAAACCAATTAAGTTTACATTTTTCCTATAGCTAAGTCAGTCAGTTCTATTAGCAGCAGAGAACAATTATGCCCAACCTCTATTAAATGAAACAATCTTAAGAGCAATTGATAGAAATATAATCATTTATGCTTGGGATTATGGAATGGTTCCAAATATGAAAAATATTAAGTTTTTTGGTTAAAATTTTTTAACTTAAAATTTACATTTTTAAGTGAATTTTAAACTTTAAAAAAATTATTTAATTTTTTGGTTACTTACTTAAAATAACATTATATAGTTCTTGTTTTTGTAGAAATGCCAATTTCTTCTTTTGCCCTTCCAGACTGTATAGTGACCCACAGGCCGTTTGTTCATATCTTCATTATTCTTCGAACTGTGGTTGCACAATCAGACCCACGTACACTGGTTAAAAGCATCACCTAAAAGCAACAACAAAAATGTAGTACACTGACGAATTTTGAATATATATATATATATATATATATATATATATATATAATATATATATATATATATTAGTTGATTTTATACCCGCATTAGGTCAGGTGATAATACAATGAAGGTGAAAACATGGGGGGATACATAAGGGATAAACATAGGGGCTGCAGAAGGCTTATTGGCCCATACGAGGCATCTCCTATCTAAACACAAAGATTAATCCAGTGTAATTGGCCTGTTATGTTGTAACATAACATATATATATATATATATATATATATATATATATATATATATATATATATATATATATATATATATATATATATATATATATATATATATAATGTATATATATATATATATATATATATATATATATATATATATATATATATATATATATGTGTATATATATATATATGTATGCCATATACATATATATGCTATGTTGTATGCTACAACTTGGCTGATAATAAAGCCATTCACAACTGCAGGCCTAATAAAAAAAGGAGGTGGCATAGCAATATCTTACAAAGATACCTTCATCTGCAATAGTCTCATTAGTAATAGAGACGACTATTGTGAATATACCTTTGCCAAGTTCTCCAGTAAATCCCTTAAATCCTCCTTGACTATAAGTGCCATCTATAGATTTCCCAATACTGACATAGCTTCATTCTCAGATAACGTAAGGAATCTTATCATAAATAACAATCTCAACAAAAATCAAACCAACTTAGTGGTTTGTAATGGTGAACAAAACATGCAGATACTTATATATAACCTGTGAATAGAGTGTAATAACACCAAAACTATTTGTTTATTGTTTTATGACCATAATAATTGAATCACTAATATGATTCACTAATATATAATCCTAATAATAATCACTAATATATAATCCATTGAGCATGCTGCATCTCTTTCAGGCTCTTTTGCAATTTGAACAAGAGGGTTTTTAATTGATCGAACCATATTCTTAAAGTAAAGTAAATGAGATGTATTCCATATTTTGCAAAATATACGATGAAGGCACACAAACATTCATACCAAAACTGAAGGGCAGGATTTATGAGGAGACATTAGAGGCATTAAATATTCCAAACTAGAAGACAGAAGGAAAAGAGGAGATATGATCACTACGTACAAAACAGTAACAGGAATTGATAAACTTGATAGGGAAGATTTCCCGAGACCTGGAATTTCAAGAACAAGAGGTTATAGATTTAACGAACTAAACAAAGATGCCGAAGAAATGTAAGACAATTCACTGTTGCAAACAGAATGGTAAACGGTTGGAACATGTTAGGTGAGAAGGTGGTGGAGGCCAAATCCGTCAAAAGTTTCAAAGCATTATATGACAAAGAGTGCTGGGAAAATGGGACACCACGAGTGTAGCTCTCCATCCATCTGATTGATAACCCAAATGAATTTTTCATGGATATGATACCAACATCAAATCATAAATCAGATGTGATCCTATCCCCACTGGATTTTGAAGAAGCCATAGACAGTATGCCTATGCACTCTGCACCAGGCCCTGACTCTTGGAACTCTATATTCATCAAGAACTGTAAAAAACGTTATCGCAGGCCCTTCACATTCTTTGGAGACAAAGCCAAGATACTGGCATTGTCCCTGACATACTAAAAACAGCAGAGATAGCACCGCCCCATAAAGGAGGAAATAAGGCAGAGGCAAAAAAAACTACAGACCGATAGCACTAACATCGCACATCATAAAAATCTTTGAGAGAATGCTAAGAAGTAAGATCACAAAATACATGGAATCACAGCATCTCCATAACCCCAGACAACATGGTTTCAGAACAGGGCGCTCTTTGCCTATCATAGTTGCTGGACCACTCTGACATGGCACTAGATGCCATGGAAGACAACAAAAACGCTTTGACAAAAAAAAGCCTTTGACAAATGTGACCATTGTGTTATTGCACATAAAATGCGTTCAAAAGGAATTACCGGAAAAATAGGCAGATGGATATACAACTTCCTGACTAATAGAACCCAATGTGTAGTAGTCAACAAAATAAAATCTGGACCATCAACTGTAAAGAGCTCAGTCCCCAAGCGTACTGTGCTTGCTTCCAATACTTTTTCTCATCCTCATATCGGACATAGACAAGGACACAACCTATAGTACTTGATCATCCTTTGCAGATGACACTAGAATCTTCACGAGAGTAGGCAACATAGAGGACACGGCAAACCTCCAATCAGATGTAAATCAGGTCTTTCTATGGGCTACAGAAAATAACATGGTGATTAACGAACATAAGTTTCAGCTCATGCGCTACGGAAAAAATAAAAAATATAAAAAACGGAAACCACTTACAAAACTCAGTCAAATCATAACATTGAACGGAAAAGCAAAGTAAAGGATTTGGGTGTACTGATGTCAGAAGGCCTTACATTTAAAGAACACAATAAAGTAGCCGTCACAACTGCAAGAAAAATGACAGGATAGATAACAAGAACTTTTCACACTAGAGATGCTATACCGATGATGATAGTTTTCAGACGCTAGTGCTCTCTAGAGTGGAATACTGCTGCATAATGAAAGCCCCTTTCAAAGCTGGAGAAATTACTGACCTATACTTATGCATTTATCTTCGGTTTAACACAACAGGCACCAGACACACGCTAGGCATCATACACACTAGGATAAAACAAACATTAGGCCAGAAAGTCAGAAAAGAATTCAAAGAATTTTACTGGAAAGGCTTGCTGTTAGGAAAGGAAGTAATTGAGATGAATTAATGCACAGTATGTCAATTTTGTGAAATATATGATAAAGGAACAAAAACATTTATACCAAAACAAAGATGCAGAACTAGGAAACAGGATTTGTTCAACTGAAATTTCAAGACGGACAGAGACCAAAAGACACAAAAATGGAATCAATATACGAAGAGGCCAAACCCCCAAACATACCAGTAATACAAAGAGAAACAACTACACGGCAGTGAGGAGAGAGGCAGAAAGAAATTTTGAAAAAAAGGAACAAACAAATGTAAAGTAGAACAAATCATATTCTATAAATACAGCAACAACCAATTGCAAGTAAAGGATAATATTCAGAGCTTTTAAATGCATGGATGGCGAAATACTCAAGAAATTGTTCACGACTTTTGTTAGACCAAAGTTGGAATATGCAGCGGTTGTATGGTGCCCATATCTTAAGAAGCACATAAACAAACTGGAAAAGGTGCAAAGACATGCTACTAAGTGGCTCCCAGAACTGAAGGACAAGAACTATGAGGAGAGGTTAGAGGCATTAAATATACCAAATATACTACACATGCACAATAAACTACCCTACACAGGCTGAGTATGGTGTGTACAATAAATTATTAGCTAAAAGATAAGACTGAGTTTGTATAAATGGGGGTTAAGTCAGAGTGGGAAAATGTAAGTGGAGTGCCTAAAAACCCTGTCCTGGGACCTCTGTAATTCATAATATATACAAATAATTTAGACTCAGGTTTGATCAGCAATATTTGAAAATTTCCAGACGATACAAAAGGGATTTTTTTCTGGATTCAGGATTATTTTTTTATGGCTGAAAACAGGTTTTCAAAAAGCATTAATGTAAAAAGCATTAGGCTGAAAACAGGTTTTCAGCAATAAAAGAAATACAGTATTGCTGGAACAACCGTCGACATCTTCAAGAGAAAACCTGAACATCTTCAAGAAGTGAAGATGACCTTGAGAAGAAGTATAGGTTGGGAGAAGTATAGGTTAGGAATTGTCTCCAAAGAATTCTCAAAGAATTACTCGTTATTGCTATCCAAGATAATTAGACGAGCCAAAGCTAAATACTACGAAGATAAATTTACCCAAATAAAGAGTACCTTACCTAAAAATATGTATGTACCTTACGTAAATAAACATTTGATTTTGAAGTGCCGGACAAACAAGGCTGTGGTGGATATGTGGGCCTGAGGGGCCTGTCCAAGCAACAGCCTGTTGGACCAAGCTCTCACATGTCAAGCCTGGCCTTGGAAGGGCTTGGTGAGTAGAACAACTACCAGAACCCTATAATGCATGTATCAAGGTGTCCAGGCAGTGAGCACCACATAATGCAGTGCAGTCCTGTAAGAATAAGCACAGTAAGTATGGGCATGGAGGGGGTGCAGCAGTGGCTTGTGAAGGGCTGGAGAGTAAATGGACATGCCCAGGGGTAAAAAGCATTAGGGTAACAGAACATAGCCCATAAAAATAGTAATGACAATGAATGAATAATTATATGAATGCAATAATACTTCATATCTCAATAGGAATACTAAGCAGGATGCAAGACAAGGTACTGGTGGTGATAGTGGTTGGTACAAGTCCTCACATCCCCACAGACACCAGTAACAGCCCTCACCTCCCAACACAGTACCCTTGTAGCGAGTTAATCTTATACTCGCTTCATTATCTTATAGCATAACTAATTAACACTAATTACAGAAGCTACACAGGTGATACTTTGGTGTGAGTTGAGCGCACTGAGCGTCGGTATCGCTACACCCTTGTTCCTTAACAACCCTTTGGACCTTTATTACAGAAAAATAGAATCAATTAATTTAATAAAATATAAAATATAAGTGCTTACTTACGATAATACTATCGGTGGAACACAAAATCTTCTTCTTCTTGATAGTAGGTGCAGTTTGCATGAAGGGTTAGTCCTCGCCATGACTGAACTGACGACAAA
Organism: Procambarus clarkii; assembly: GCF_040958095.1. Taxonomy (NCBI): domain Eukaryota; kingdom Metazoa; phylum Arthropoda; class Malacostraca; order Decapoda; family Cambaridae; genus Procambarus; species Procambarus clarkii. The sequence continues at coordinate 3,742,399 of NC_091166.1, forward strand.
ATGGCCGATGTGTTGATATGGCGTCAGATGACGCTGTGACGTCACAGGTGAGGGACGCTTTGCGCATTACTCCCTCGTACTTAAAAAGTACTACAGGTACTTTTTGGTTTTATTTTTGAATATGGCAGAAGTTGGACAGCTTTTCAAATCATTATAAGGGAGTGAGTTCCATAGACTAGGTCCCTTTATTTACATAGAGTGTTTACATAGATTAAGTTTGACTCTGGGGATATCAAAGAGATATTTATGTCTGGTGGGGACGTGGCCATGTGTTCTATTACATCTGTCCAGGAAGAGTTTCAGAACAGGGTTTGCAGTTAGAAAAAGGGCTTTATAAACGTAATTTACACAGGAGAATGTATGGAGTGAATTTGTTTAGCATGTTTAAGGATTTGAACAAGGGAGCTGTGTGTTGTCTGAAGGTAGAGTTAGTTATTGTCCTGATAGCAGATTTTTACTGGATGATGATGGGCTTGAGGTAGTTTGCAGAGGTTGAACCCCAAGCACAAACGCCATAAGAATGATAGGGATAGATAAGTGCATAATAGAGTGAGAGGAGAGCAGAGTAGGGTACATAATATCTGATCTTAAACAGTATACCAACTGTTTTAGAAACCTTTTTAGTTATGTGTTGTATATGGGTGCGGAAGTTGAGTCTCTTGTCTAAGTATAGGCTAAGAAACTTTCCATCATTTTTATTGCTAATGTTTACATTATCTATCTGAAGCTGAATTGCATTTGTTGATTTGTTTCCAAATAAGATATAGTAGGTCTTTTCTATGTTTTGTGTGAGGTTTGTTGGTTGACATCCACAAGTAGACTTTTTTTAATTAATTGTTTACAACATTATTTAACAGGAGTGGGTTGGGGTCAGAGTAGATGAGTAGTATCATCAGCCAACAATATAGGTTTAAGTATGTTAGAGACATTAGGGAGATCATTGATGTATATAAGAAACAGGAGGGTCCTAGGATGCTGCTCTGTGGCACCTTTACGGTAATTAAGTGGTAGAGTGGGAGAGGTTATATCATTGATGGCTTCATATTGGTGTCTGTTACTAAGATAGGATCGGATATAGTTTAGGGCAAGGCCACGGATTCCATAATGGTGGAATTTAAGTAAGAGGTAGTTATGGTTAACAGTATCAAAGGCCTTTCTCAGGCCGATGAAGAGTTCAATTGGAAACTCACTTTTGTCAAGGGCTGAGAAGATTAAGTCAAGCAGACTAACAATAGCATCATTGGTACTCTTTTGGGAGCGGAAGCCAAACTGACAGGGACTTAGTATATTGAATTTTACAAGATTGGAGTAGAGCTGTTTGTAAAAAAAAAAAAATAATTTTGATAATATAGGTAGATTCGATATGGGTCTGTAATTATTTATGTCTGCCGTGTTACCTCCTTTATGAACTGGCGTTACTCTTGCTTTTTTAAGGATATCAGGGAAGGTATGACACTCTAGGGATTTGTTGAACAGCAGTGCTATGGATGGTGCAAGGGCATGGGAGGCACGCCTGTGTACCATCGATGGTATTTCACTAATGTTCCCAGCTTTGGTTTTTAGCGAGTGAATGATGGACACAACATCTGTAGGGCTGACCGGAGAGAGGAGAAGAGAGTTTGGATAGCTGCGTGAAAGATATGTGGTAACATATGTCTGAGTCTCTGGGATTTTTCGGGCAAGGTGAGCACCAAACGATGAAAAGAAGCTATTAAATTCAGTTGCTGTTTCAAGATCTGTTGCAGGTGTATAACCATCCTTGGAGATTTTTATCTTATTATGTAAATGTTGTTTAGCTCCTAGGATGGTAGAGATGGCTCTCCATGTGCTTTTTATGTTGCCTTTTGCTTCTTTGAATCTATTCTCGTAATAGGAACGCTTTGCTCTTATTATACTGGTAAGCACTGATGAATACCTCTTAACTACTTCTTTTCCAACTAGGCCAATCCTAAGTTTTTTTTTCATATTCATGTTTCTTGTCGATTGCTTTAAGTATGCCATTAGTGAGCCAGGGATTATTTAACCTTTTTGCCAGTTACTTGCTTGGTGAGGAGAGGACAATAAGTATTGTAAAGGCTTTAAATTTTGGAAAGAGGCTAGTTAACGAATTATTATCCTGTGTATTGATAAATTTAGATTCCCAGTTTACATTGTGGAGGGCATTTGTGAGATTGCCTATTGCCGCTTCACATTGTAACCTAAAGGTAATTTTCTTGTTACCTGGTGGTGTTATGGCCATGTTCGCTACAAGGAAGGTAGGATAGTGGTCAGTTGTTCTGTCAGTGATTATACTTGATGTAAGAGGAGCTGTTATGTTGGTCCATCAGTGATCCAGGGTAGTCGCAGATGTTTGAGTGACTCGGGTGGGCCTGGTGATTGCGGGGATGAGCATACAGGAATTCATGCTGTTGAGGAAACAGTCTACTTGAGGGTTATTTTGTAGCCCTAGGTCAATATTGAAATCACCTCTGAGAACTATGTGATTTTTGTTGAGATTATTGTTTATGATAAGGTTCCTCAAGTTGTTATTGTATTTGTGTCTAGCTTCAGACACAAGCATGTTACAGTTATGTCTTAAAGAGTTGAGAGCAATTAAGGATGATAAAGAGTCACTTACAACTAATGTATCAAGTTTGGATACTTGTACACATTTCAGTGCAAGGAGCAAGGCAAATAGTTCAGTCTGAAGGGTAGAGGCCCAGTTGTTTATACGGACTCCCCACTCAAAATATAAGTCATATCCTATTGCCAGGACAACTGCACTTCCAGCTGCACCCGTTGGGCGCTGTAGGAAACCTTCAGTGTATATGATTTGAGAGAGAGAATGCTCTGTGGACAGAGCATCAATATGGCTTAAGACGTTGAGCTTTGCCTCAAGACAAAGCTGGGACTGATCTCTAATTTGCTCCTTTGATGGAAAGGGAGGGATTAAAATTGAAAAGGGTGTAATTTCCTACAGTGCAGGAAAGTGCTATTGTTGTCTCTCTTGGTACAAATTATAAATCTGATACTTTCTGAGTTCAGTTCCAATTTTATTTATCTATTTGAAACAATGTTTACATTCAATAAAGAAATTCTGGAGGGCTTCTGTGCAACGGTTAGGATGAGCTAGCCTAAGCATTTTTATACCAATTTGACAGTTATTTTCAGTAACACGATAAACAACGCTCGGAATATTAAGTTCCTTTCTCATATTAAGTATCTTTGTGGTACGAAGGCACCCAAGGATTATCCTCAAGGCTTCGTTCTGCAATTTTTCAAGCCCTCCAAGCTTTCTTTCAGGATGCCTTAAAGTTAGTTTAGTTCATTTATTATGCACCCCATACCCATCTTGTGGGCGGTAGTGGAAAGGGTTGCAGAGGCACATAATGGGCTCAGGGACTGAACCCAACAATTCATTTAGCTAAGTAAGTTACAATCTTGATGAGCTAGTTACAAAATTCAGTATAAGTCGTCACATCAACAATAGGTTCGAGATCGATCACAAGTACAGTTTCTAAATTAAGCAACTGACATATGTGGAGAGCTAGTGTCACAATTGATATGTTTGTCCTGCACACCGCTCCCCATCCAGTGGGCAGCGGTGGATAGGTTACAATCACTTAGTTACTACTTACAGTTAGCAAACTGGGGATATTTGGCTAAAATTTCTGGTACCAGATCATTTTGAATGAAATATTGACACATCGTTGGTACATTGGTTATAGAATTGTCTCTGAATTCACTATCACATAGTGACGAAGGGGTGTGCAAATAATTTTGTTGACAGTTAACATTTGGTCAGGTCTACATCGGCAGATAATGAGAATTCCCAGAAATACTTGTAACCGAGTCTAAGCCGAGCAGTAGTAACATCTAGAAGTCTGCTGATTTTATTGGATGAACCATAGATGTGTGGCTCCTTTTGCATAATAGTATTGAACGAAAGTTAATCTCCCCAAACACTTTCGCGTTTTGGGCAAGTTACCCCTCCACTCTCTCCATTTTTGTTTGGACATTCCCTGGTAGTGCGCGGAAATACTGAAAAGTGTATACTCTTTTCAACTTTGTCACCTTAATTCTCGTCCTATGTCTTTCATTTTGGTATCAATGCGTTCGCAATAGAATTCCCAACAGAACTATGTGCATATAATGTCAAAGACAGCAGCGCGCTCCACCCGCCGACAAGATGAATGTAGGCCAAGGGTACCAGAAAAAGAAAGCTGAGCCACCCTCAGGCAACTCTCATTACATTAGAGAGCGTGATAATACTGAAAAGTGTATACCCTTTTCAACTTTGTTACCTCAATTCTCATCCTAGTTTTTTCAATTTGGCATCAATGTGTTCGCAATAGAATTCTCTACAGAACTAAAGGCATATAAACTCCAAAAGCCCGGCTTACCATCCGCAACAAACAGAGTAAGCGAGAGTGTGTTACCAGGGAGCGCACAAGAGCGATAAAATGTATACACTCTTTTCATTTTGGTCACCCCAATTGTCATCCTAGGTCTTTCATTTTGGTATCAATGTGTTAGCAATAGAATTATCTAAAGGTTTAAATGCATATAAACTCCAAAAGCAAGGTGTACCATCCGCACAAAACAGAGAAAGTGAGAGAAAGTAACCCGGGAGCACTCTAGTGCAATGTAATGTGAACACTCTTTTCACTTTGGTTACCTCAATTCTCGTCATATGTCTTTCATTTTGGTATCAATGTGTTCGCAATTGTATCTGCTGGCATTTTACCCTTTGCTTGGATCTGAAGGGTTTTAGGCTCACCACGATGCAATCTGATAGTACCACAGGTGTATATACCTATCTTCAAGCAGCAATTCACTCATTCAAACCGACTTATAATAGTTATCCATATATAAATGGTAATCTTTGTTCTACCTGTTAACCTGTCATATGAAGAAAGATTGTCAAAGCTTATATTACATTCTCTAGAAAAGCAAAGAATTAGGAGTGACATATGGTAGAGGTGCACAATGGGATGAATGGACATAACAAAGGGGACATTAATGGGGTATTAAAAGTAGCAACACAAGACAGAACTCGAAACAAAGTGTAAAAATTGGAAAAATTTAGATTTAGGAAAGAACTGCATGAGTAAATACACTGGGTTTGTACCTTAAGGTTCATGTATGCAATATTACAGAGTTCCAGTTAACTCCCATGCATGCAATTAATTTATGTTATGTTTATGTTTTTTATGTTAAAATGTTTTTGTTGATTTGTTTGTATATTTTCATAAGTAAAGCATGCTTACCGTCTTATTCCAAGTTTTATGATAACTTTACAAGGTTTAAAACATAAAGTTCAATATATATTCTGGTTTTCACACAGGAATTATACGTTAATATAACATCATAATAACGTAATGATGTCGTGTAAATAACGTTATACTGACGTCATATAAATGTTATATTTATGTTATAAGAACGTAAATTGGATAGCTTTACAGAAAGTAAACAAAAAAAAACTAAATGTTGACTGAAAATTATTTATTCTTAAATATAAAGCATGAAAACATTATAATACCATAGCATTCACTATTATTTTTAAATTTTTACATAAATCTTAAAAAACTGTGTCTCAAGAATATATGTTTTTAGTTATATCCTTTGGTTTTAAGAACATCAGATATACGTATTTATGTCAAAAGTTACAGTATTACCTTTGTGGAACCATTTAAAAACGTCCACAAACGTTCTGTGTTTGCTGGGGTGGTTCTAAATAGAAAACTATCACCTGAGGACCACATAAAGAACATTGTGTGAGGAGCCTATGCCATGCATTCCAACTTCAACAGCATGTTGTGGGGTGCCGATATTGTGTGCCATCACATGTAAACCAATCAAGCCCACAAATACGTCAACATGGACCAGCATTACACCGTCTAACATACTCTGTCAGATGTAACAACTAAATTTGTGAATTCAAGACCTAATCTATTGCATAACACAGTGTTAGTACGAGAAAAACATTACTTACATTCGAAGCCGTGTTTTAAAATGGCGGCGGTCTTGTACTGACGCTCCAAACTGTGTGTTCGTTTGCGTATGATGAACGTGTGACAATTTACTACAACAATTATTTAATTATTCTTATTCTTTATTTTAATATTTTTAGGGTACATGAAATTTCAAACTTATTTGCACACAATAATATAATTGCATTGTCATAACCTTTATATATTACGGAAAATACGATGACATGAACGAAGTCAAAGTGAAGTTGAAGTCAAAGTCATTCGCCGAACGTATTAGTCATTTTTTTTCTCCCAAACGATAGGGGTAACAAATCCACAGAGAATATAAGAAATTGAAATTGAAATTGAAATTGAAATAAGTTTAGAGAGAATATAAGTGTACAGTAAAGTCAATTTTATTCAGGAAAGTACATACATAGTTGATTTACAAACATAATGTTGGATTTATAGATAGAGCTAGTGCATACAATACCTAAAGCCACTATAGTAGGCCTATAGCATTTCAGGCAACCGGGCAGTATATATGGACCCCTTACTCAAATCTCTGAATATGTTAGATATTAAGTCCCTGCACATACTCTCATGTGTATTTTATATATATAAACGCTGCACTGTAATGTCAATCCTGACCTTAAAAGCTTCCTAGAAGGTTGTAACAGATCCCATGAGCACCACACCAGAAACAAATACCTATTTGATATTCCAAGAGTACGACTTAGTCAAACTAGAAATGCTTTACAAATCAAGAGACCTCGAATGTGGAATGACCTTCCCAATTATGTTAAAAACTGTACCTCTCCCAACCAGTTTAAGATAAATAAAGATAAATTTATAAGTTAAGAAAAATTCCACAAATCAACAACCCTGTTACTGACCCTGTATTTACCCAAGTCTTTCCTAAATCTAAACTTATCCAATTTATACCCATTGTTTCGTGTTCTATCTTGTGTTGACAATTTTAATACCCTATTAATATCCCCTTTGTTATATCTATTCAGGAAATTGTGGTTGATCTCGAACCCATTGATAATGTGACGACTTATACAGAATTTTGTAACTATATCATCAAGATTGTAACCAGCTTAGCTAAATGTAGTGTGGGGTTCAGTCCCTAAGCCCATATATGTGCCTCTCTAACCATTTAGGTTACAGGGCAAAAACATAAAAACAAAGGTAACTGCAGAAGGCCTATTGGCCCATACCAGGCAGCTCCTATCTATAACAGATAAACACTAAGTACTACCTAATTAACTCAATGTAACCTACCAACCTAACCCCCAAAATGTCAATCCATATCTTTTATTTTAAACAATGCTGTTTTGTTGACCAAATTGTATTTTTACTCTTTTTCTGTCATGTTTCTCCCACCCCTGTTTTTTCCCTTTTTTCTTATTTTTTCTCAACATAATTCATACTTTAATTATGCGGATCAGGACATCACCTGATCAAACACATCAAACATCGTTTGACCACCATTAAACACACACATTTCGTGTGTGTTTGACGCTCACTGATATGTACCAGCGTTGTTTTATATATGGTGCTATTCTATCTTACACTTTGTTGCTCTTTTTTACCTACGGGCTCATAGAACATTCTATTGCGAAAACATTGGCACAAAAATGAATGACGTACATACAATAATAATGTCAGGACAGTGATATAATTATAAACTTTCAAAGCACTGTATCGCCCATGTGTCGTCTTGTCACCAATACTGGGTAACAGTTCCGCCACTTCCCACACTCTTGCGGGTGGGCAGCGACCATTATTCTACGTTTATATTCATATCACCGTGTTGGGAATTTCATTGCGAGTACATTGATACCAAAATTAACGCTGTAGGACAAGTGTGGAAGTGATAACAATCCCAAGAGTAAAAACATTTTGTTGCTCTTGGGCACTCACGGCGAGTCATCTACGTAGGTATTTATTGGGTGCTGGTATTCATATAACTTTTGGTGACCGTTTTTGCTGATTTTCTTCTAGAGAATGTTATTGCGAACACGTTGGTACCAAAATGAAATACATAGCTCGAGAACTAAGGTCAGGAGAGTAAAAAGAGTATACACATTTTTGTTTTGACGCTTAATTAAGGTTATTGTGAGTACTCATCGCCTGCCTAGAAACTGGAACTAGTAATTCCATCTATCATACATATCATACAAGAGGAGCCACACATCTATGGATCATCCAATAAAATCAGCAGACTTCTAGATGTTACTACTGCTCGGCTTAGACTCGGTTACAAGTATCTCTGGGAATTCTCATTATCTGCTGATGTAGACCTGACCAAATGTAAACTGTGTCAACAAAATTATTCGCACACCCTCCGTCACTATGTGATGGAGTGCGAAAAGATACATGAATTTAGAGACAATTCTATAACCAATGTTCCAGCGATGTGTCAATATTTCATTCAAAATGATCTGCTACCAGAAATTTTAGCCAAATATCCCCAGTTTGCTAACTGTAGATAACAACTAAGTGATTGTAACCTATCCACCGCTGCCCACTGGATGGGGGACGGTGTGCAGGACAAACATATAAATTTTGATACTAGCTCTCCACATATGTCAGTTGCTTAATTTAGAACCTGTACTTGAGGTCGATCTCGAACCCATTGTTGATGTGATGACTTATATTGAATTTTGTAACTAGCTCATCAAGATTGTAACTTGCTTAGCTAAATGAATTGTGGGGTTCAGTCCCTGAGCCCATTATGTGCCTCTGTAACCCTTTCCACAACCGCCCACAAGATGGGTATGGGGTGCATAATGGGGTGGGGTGTCTTGGCCAAACGTGCCACATCAAAACCACAAGTTGACATTGAATGTGAATTAACAATGAGACAAGTAAGATTTATACTAATACATTTATACTAACTCTGTTGAGCGTTGACCATTTATACATCAAATCTGTTGATGTGAGCACTTTAGTTTAGTCTGCCGTTTAAAGAAAAAAAGAGCATATCAATGGTATATCACAGAAAACGAATTTATCATAAACTCATGTATTTGTCTTATCATATTGAACTGCATTCATATTTTTTATATAACAATGTGAATATACAAATTTCTGTAAATCCCCTACCTTGTTGGAATCTGTGGAAATGAATGAGCAAATGTGCTGGCTGAAGGCGCTGAAGGAAACCACATTGGTTTCATTTTGGATACAAATGTCCATGGAAATTCAAAATGGAAACTAATTATATAGTTGAACCTGCAGAGACGAGTTTAAGAATCTGTGTTGAGAGTGATGGACACAGCCTTCACAATTATACTTCAGAGAATGTAAACATCTAAGAGTCATTAGAAATATGTGTAGAATAATAAACCCTACATTGTTTGAGTTAGGGAAAACACCATTTGTGATATATAGATACTATAGCTGTTCCTAAAGATTCACCCTTTTTTGCACCAGCAAGATAACATATAAGATTTTAAGAGTTGACGAATGTTAATATTCTTGTTTGATAAACTGTGAACTTGAGACATAGTTAATAAGAACATATTAACACAACAAAATGTTTTCAGAATCCTTAACACCACTTTCCAACAACTTATATAATTTATATAAATTATTTTAGAGAATAATACATAAATTATATATTTAAACATGATATAGTGTTTAGTGGAATGTATAAGGAGTCAAATTGTGTTAAAAAGAGCAATTTTTAGAAAATTTGGAAAAATACTTTTTTCTGTTCAAATTATAACTAAATGGATTATAAAGGTTTCACTCAGCCAATATATATCATTCACAATTTATTAATGAATTTTACAAAAAAACACCATAAATTTCATATTTAAACATGTAAAAACTATTTGTTTTACATTTGGAAGAAAATAATTGTAGAAAAACAATTTATAATTAAACCTTTGTGTTTGGATTTTTTGAGTAAAAGTTTCTCAAAGGCTTTCCTGCACCATTCTCAATGCAAATCATTCCCACACCTATGGCAAGAGATAGGCGAACGTTGTGTAGATGATTTGTGTTTGCTGGGGGAGAGGGAGATGGGGGAAGGTGTTAGGGGGTCACAAGGTGAGGGGGTTAAATGTGGGCTGGAGGTGCATAGGAGGTGAATGTGTGTGTACTCACCTAGTTGTGTTTGCGGGGGTTGAGCTCTGGCTCTTTGGTCCCGCCTCTCAACCGTCAATCAACAGGTGTACAGATTCCTGAGCCTATCGGGCTCTGTCATATCTACACTTGAAACTGTGTATGGAGTGAGCCTCCACCACATCACCCCCTAATGCATTCCATTTGTCAACCACTCTGACACTAAAAAAGTTCTTTCTAATATCTCTGTGGCTCATTTGGGCACTCAGTTTCCACCTGTGTCCCCTTGTGCGTGTTCCCCTTGTGTTAAATAGACTGTCTTTATCTACCCTATCAATCCCCTTCAGAATCTTGAATGTGGTGATCATGTCCCCTCTAACTCTTCTGTCTTCCAGCGAAGTGAGGTTTAATTCCCGTAGTCTCTCCTCGTAGCTCATACCTCTCAGCTCGGGTACTAGTCTGGTGGCAAACCTTTGAACCTTTTCCAGTTTAGTCTTATCCTTGACTAGATATGGACTCCATGCTGGGGCTGCATACTCCAGGATTGGCCTGACATATGTGGTATACAAAGTTCTGAATGATTCTTTACACAAGTTTCTGAATGCCGTTCGTATGTTGGCCAGCCTGGCATATGCCGCTGATGTTATCCGCTTGATATGTGCTGCAGGAGACAGGTCTGGCGTGATATCAACCCCCAAGTCTTTTTCCTTCTCTGACTCCTGAAGAATTTCCTCTCCCAGATGATACCTTGTATCTGGCCTCCTGCTCCCTACACCTATCTTCATTACATTACATTTGGTTGGGTTAAACTCTAACAACCATTTGTTCGACCATTCCTTCAGCTTGTCTAGGTCTTCTTGAAGCCTCAAACAGTCCTCTTCTGTTTTAATCCTTCTCATAATTTTAGCATCGTCCGCAAACATTGAGAGAAATGAATCGATACCCTCCGGGAGATCATTTACATATATCAGAAACAAGATAGGACCGAGTACAGAGCCCTGTGGGACTCCACTGGTGACTTCACGCCAATCGGAGGTCTCACCCCTCAACGTAACTCTCTGCTTCCTATTGCTTAGATACTCCCTTATCCACTGGAGCACCTTACCAGCTACACATGCCTGTCTCTCCAGCTTATGTACCAGCCTCTTATGCGGTACTGTGTCAAAGGCTTTCCGACAATCCAAGAAAATGCAGTCCGCCCAGCCCTCTCTTTCTTGCTTAATCTGTGTCACCTGATCGTAGAATTCTATCAAGCCTGTAAGGCAAGATTTACCCTCCCTGAATCCATGTTGGCGATTTGTCACGAAGTCCCTTCTCTCCAGATGTGTTACCAGGTTTTTTCTCACGATCTTCTCCATCACCTTGCATGGTATACAAGTCAAGGACACTGGCCTGTAGTTCAGTGCCTCTTGTCTGTCGCCCTTTTTGTATATTGGGACCACATTCGCCGTCTTCCATATTTCTGGTAGGTCTCCCGTCTCTAGTGATTTACTATACACTATGGAGAGTGGCAAGCAAAGTGCCTCTGCACACTCTTTCAGTACCCATAGTGAGATCCCATCTGGACCAACCGCCTTTCTAACATCCAGATCCAGCAGGTGTCTCTTGACCTCCTCTCTCGTAATTTCGAACTCCTCCAAGGCCGCCTGGTTTACCTCCCTTTCTCCTAGCACAGTGACCTCACCCTGTTCTATTGTGAAGACCTCCTGGAACCTCTTGTTGAGTTCCTCACACACCTCTCTGTCATTCTCTGTATACCTGTCCTCGCCTGTTCTAAGTTTCAATACCTGTTCTTTCACTGTTGTTTTCCTTCTGATGTGACTGTGGAGTAGCTTTGGTTCGGTCTTGGCTTTGTTTGCTATATCATTTTCAAAATTTTTCTCTGCTTCTCTTCTCACCCTGACGTACTCATTCCTGGTTCTCTGGTATCTCTCCCTGCTTTCTGGTGTTCTGTTATTCCGGAAGTTCCTCCACGCCTTTTTGGTCAGTTTCTTCGCTTCCATACATGCCCTATTATACCATGGATTCTTCTGTTGCTTCTCGGATTTTTCCCTTTGGGCCGGGATGAACCTGATTACTGCCTCCTGACACTTTTGGGTAACATAGTCCATCATACCCTGTACAGACTTGTCTCTGAGGTCTGTGTCCCAAGGTATTTCACTTAGGAAACTTCTCATCTGTTCATAATTCCCCTTTCGGTATGCCAGCCTTTTGATTCCTAGTTCTTTTTGGGGGGAGATAAGTCCTAGCTCTACCAGGTACTCAAAGTTCAATACACTGTGGTCACTCATTCCCAAGGGCGCTTCCATCTTAACTTCCCTTATATCCCATTCATTTAGGGTAAATATCAAATCAAGCATTGCTGGTTCATCTTCTCCTCTCATTCTTGTTGGCTCTTTGGTATACTGGCTTAGAAAGTTTCTTGTTGCCACGTCCAGCAGCTTAGCTCTCCATGTTTCTGGTCCTCCATGCGGGTCTCTGTTCTTCCAATCTATCTTCCCATGGTTGAAGTCTCCCATAATTAGTAGTCCAGATCCATTCCTGCTAGCAACAGAAGCTGCTCTTTCTATTATGTTAATGGTGGCCATGTTGTTTCTATCATATTCCTGTCTAGGTCTTCTGTCATTTGGTGGTGGATTATATATGACTGCGACTATAATTTTTTTCCCTCCATTTGTTACAGTACCTGCTATGTAGTCACTGAAACCTTGTGTGTGTGTGTGTGTGTGTGTGTGTGTGTGTGTGTGTGTGTGTGTGTGTGTGTGTGTGCCTGTGTGTGTGTGTGTGGGGGGTGTATGTGTACTCACCTAGTTGTACTCACCTAGTTGTACTCATCTAGTTATGCTCTGGCTCTTTGGTCCCGCCTCTCAACTGTCAATCAACAGGTGTCCAGGTTCCTGAGCCTATTGGGTTCTATCATATCTACACTTGAAAATGTGTATGGAGTCAGCCTCCACCACATCACTTCCTAATGCATTCCATTTGTCAACCACTCTGACACTAAAAAAGTTCTTTCTAATATCTCTGGGGCTCATTTGGGCACTCAGTTTCCACCTGTGTCCCCTAGTACGTGTGCCCCTTGTGTTAAACAGCCTGTCTTTATCAACCCTGTCAATTCCCTTGAGGATCTTGAATGTGGTGATCATGTCCCCCCTAACTCTTCTGTCTTCCAACGAAGTGAGGTTTAATTCCCGGAGTCTCTCCTCGTAGCTCATACCTCTCAGCTCGGGTACTAGTCTGGTGGCAAACCTTTGAACCTTTTCCATTTTAGTCTTATGCTTGACTAGATATGGACTCCATGCTGGTGCCGCATACTCCAGGATTGGTCTGACATATGTGGTATATAATGTTCTGAAAGATTCCTTACACAAGTTTCTAAAGGCCGTTCTTATGTTAGCCAACCTGGCATATGCTGCTGCTGTTATCCTCTTGATATGAGCAACAGGGGACAGGTCTGGTGTGATATCAACCCCCAGGTCTTTCTCTCTCTCTGACTCTTGAAGTATTTCATCTCCCAAGTGATACCTTGTATCTGGTCTCCTGCTTCCTACCCCTATCTTCATTACATTACATTTGCTTGAATTAAACTCTAACAGTCATTTGTTCGACCATTCCTGCAGCTTGTCCAGGTCTTCTTGAAGCCTCAAGCTGTCCTCCTCTGACTTAATCCTTCTCATAATTTTGGCGTCGTCAGCAAACATTGAGAGGAATGAGTCTATACCCTCTGGGAGATCATTTACGTATATCAGAAACAGGATAGAACCAAGTACAGAGCCCTGTGGGACTCCACTGGTGACTTCACGCCAGTCTGAGGTCTCACCCCTCACTGTAACTCTCTGCTTCCTATTGTTTAGATACTCCCTTATCCACTGGAGCTCCCTACCAGTTACTCATGCCTGTTTCTCTAGCTTATGCATCAACCTTTTATGGGGTACTGTGTCAAAGGCTTTCCGACAGTCCAAAAAAATGCAGTCCGCCCACCCTTCTCTTTCTTGTTTAATCTTTGTCACCTGATCGTAGAATTCTATCAATCCTGTAAGGCAAGATTTACCTGCCTGAACCCATGTTGATGGGTTGTCACGAAGTTTCTTCTCTCCAGATGTGTTACTAGGTTTTTTCTCACAATCTTCTCCATCACCTTGCATGGTATACAAGTTAAGGACACTGGCCTGTAGTTCAGTGCATCTTGTCTGTCACCCTTTTTGTATATTGGTACTACATTAGCAGTCTTCCATATTTCTGGTAGGTCCCCCGTTTCCAGTGACCTACTATACACTATGGAGAGTGGTAGGCAAAGTGCTCCTGCACACTCTTTCAATACCCATGGCGAGATTCCATCCGGCCCAACAGCTTTTCTCACATCCAGCTCCAATAGGTGCTTCTTGACCTCACCTCTTGTAATTTCGAACCTATCCAAGGTCACCTGGTTTGCTGCCACCTCTCCTAGCGCCGTGACTTCCCCTGTAATATTGTAAAGACCTCCTGGAACCTTTTGTTGAGTTCTTCACACACCTCTTTGTCATTCTCTGTGTACCTGTCCTCGCCCACCCTAAGTTTCATCACCTGTTCCTTCACTGTTGTCATCCTCCTGATGTGACTGTGTAGTAGCTTTGGTTCGGTCTTTGCTTTATTAGCTATATCATTTTCATACCTTTTCTCAGCTGCTCTTCTCACACTGACATACTCGGTCCTGGTTCTCTGGTATCTCTCTCTACTTTCTGGTGTTCTGTTACTAAGGAAGTTCCTCCATGCCCTTTTGTTCTGCTCCTTTGCTTTCATACATTCCTTATTAAACCACGGATTCTTCCTTTGCTTCTCTGTTTTTTCCTGTCGGGCTGGGACAAACCTGCTTACAGCCTCCTGACATTTTTGGGTGACATAGTCCATCATGTCTTGTACGGACTTGGTTCCGAGTTCTGTGTCCCAATAAATATCCCATAGGAATTTATTCATTTCCTCATAGTTTCCCTTTCGGTACGCCAGCCCTTTGGTTCCCAGTTCTTTTTTGGGGGTGATAATTCCCAGCTCAACCAGGTACTCAAAGCTCAATACACTATGATCACTCATTCCCAAGGGGGTTCCAACTTAACTTCCCTTATATCCGACTCATTTAGGGTAAATATCAGATCAAGCAAGGCTGGTTCATCCCCTCCTCTCATTCTTGTCAGTCCCTTGACTTGTTGACTTAGAAAGTTTCTTGTTGCCACATCCAGCAGCTTAGCTCTCCATGTGTCTGGGCCTCCATGTGGGTCTCTGTTCCCCCTATCTATCTTCCCATGGTTGAAGTCTCCCATGATTAGAAGTCTGGATCCGTTCCTGCTAGCCACAGAAGCTGCTCTCTCTAGTATATTGATGGTGGCCAAGTTGTTTCTATCATATTCCTGTCTGGGTCTTCTGTCATTTGTGTGTGTGTGTGTGCGTGTGGGTGTGTGTGTGTGTGCGCGGTGTGTGTGTGTGTGCGGTGTGTGTGTGTGCGCGTGCAGTGTGTGTGCGCGTGTGGTGTGTGTGCGCGTGCAGTGTGTGTGCGCGTGTGGTGTGTGTGTGCGTGCGGTGTGTGTGTGTGTGTGTGCGTGCGGTGTGTGTGTGTGTGCGTGCGGTGTGTGTGTGCGGGTGTGTGTGTACGTGCGGTGTGTGTGCACGCGTGTGTGTGCGTGCGGTGTGTGCGCGGTGTGTGTGTGTGCGCGCGGTGTGTGTGTGTGCACGCGGTGTGTGTGTGTGCGCGGTGTGTGTGTGTACTCACTTGGGTACTCTGTTTCCACCTGTCCCCCCTAGAGCGTGTGCCCCTTGTGTTAAATAGCCTGTCTTTGTCTACCCAATCAATTCCCTTGAGAATCTTGAATGTGGTGATCATGTCCCCCTAACTCTTCTGTCTTCTAGCGACGTGAGGTTTAATTCTCGCAGTCTCTCCTCGTAGATCATACCCCTCAGCTCGGGTTTGTCTGGTGGCAAACCTTTGAACCTTTTCCAGTTTAGTCTTATCCTTCATTAGATATGGACTCCATGATGAGGCTGCATACTCCAGGATTGGTCTGACGTGTGTGGTATGCAAAGTTCTGAATGATTCCTTACACAAGTTTCTAAATGCCGTTGTTATGTTGGCCAGCCTGGCATATGCCGCTGATGTTATCCTCTTGATATGGGCCGCAGGGAACAGGTCTGCCCCCAAGTTTTTTTCTCTGACTCGAAGGATTTCATATCCCAGATGATACTTTGTATCTGGCCTCCTGTTCCCTACACCTATCATCAATACATTACATTTGTTTGGGTTTACCTAACAACCATTTGTTCGACCATCCCTTCAGCTTGTCTAGGTCTTCTTGAATCCTCAAGCAGTCCTCCTCCTGTCTTAATCCTCCTCATAATTTTGGCATATTCACCAAACATTGAGAGAAATGAGTCTATACCCTCCGGGAGATCATTTACATAAATCAGAAACAGGATAGGACCGAGTACAGAGCCCCTGTGGGACTCCACTGGTGACTTCACGCCAATCTAAGGTCTCACCCCTCACCGTAACTCTCTGCTTCCTATTGCTTAGGTACTCCCTTATCCACTGGAGGACTTTACCAGCTACTCAAGCCTGTCTCTCCAGCTTATGTACCAGCCTCTTATGTTGTACTGTGTCAAAGGCTTTCCGACAATCAAAGAAAATGCAGTCCGCCCAGCCTTCTCTTGCTTAATCTTTGTCACTTGATCGTAGAATTCTAAGCTGTCAGGCAAGATTTACCCTCCCTGAACTCATGTTGGCGATTTGTTACGAAGTCCCTTCCCTCCAGATTTGTTACTAGGTTTTCTCACGATCTTCATCACCTTGCATAGTATACAAGTCAAGGATACTGGCCTGTAGCTCAGTGCCTCTTCCCTGTGGCCCTTTTTTGTATATTGGGACCACATTCGCTGTCTTCCATATTTCTGGTAGGTCTCCCGTCTCCAGTGACCTATTATACACTATGGAGAGTGGTAAGCAAAGTGCCTCTGCACACTTTTTCAGTACCCATGGCGAGATACCATCTGGACCAAGAGCCTTTCTAACGTCCAGACCCAGCGGTGTCTTGACTTCATCTCGTAATTTCGAACCCTTCCAAGGCCGCTTGGTTTACTTACCCCTCTCCTAGCACAGTGACCTCACCTTGTTCTATTGTGAAGACCTGGAACCTCTTGTTGAGTTCTTCACACACCTCTTTGTCATTCTCTGTATACCTGTCCTCGCCTGTTCTAAGTTTCGTTCTCTGTTCTCTCACTATTGTTTTCCTCCTGATGAGACTAGAATAGCTTTGGTTCGGTCTTGGCTTTGTTTGCTATATCATTTTCATAATTTTTCTCTGCTTCTCTTCTCACCCTGGCATACTCATTTCTGGTTCTCTGGTATCTCTCTGCTTTCTGGTGTTCTCTTATTCCGGAAGTTCCTCCACACCCTTTTGTTCAGTTCCTTAGCTTCCATGCATGCCCTATTATACTATGGATTCTTCTTTTGCTTCTCGGGTTTTTCCTTTTGGGCCGGGATAAACCTGTTTACTGCCTCCTGACACTTTTGGGTGACATAGTCCATCATATCTTGTTCAGACTTAGCTCTGAGGTATGTGTCCCAAGATATTTCACTTAGGAAAACTCGTCTCCTAATTCTCCCTTTAAAATGCCAGCCTTTTGTTTCCTAGTTCTTTTTTTTTGGGGGGGGGGTGGGGGGAGATCTGGATAAATCTGATCTGATCTTTTGGGAAGAAGGATAAAATGCGCGCGCGCGTGTGTGTGTGTGTGTGTGTGTGTTGTGTTTTCGATCCCTTGTAACGATTGGGAGTGTGAAGCTTTGACAAACTAGTAAATCTCTGAGTTCACACTTATCAACATTGTGCGATTAGAATGGGCCGAACAGTCCAATGCACTGCATTTACATGCTTACAATGCATTTCATTTACATTGCAGTGCTGCATCCTCAACGGTGATGTTTTCGGCTTCAGTGTAGCATTCTTCCACTACATGCTGTTGCTGGGACTGAAGCAGGTGCTGGGGCTCTTCCTGGATGAGGAAGCGGGGCCACTGTGGTCGTTGGTGCTGCCCATCCTCTCTACCATCTTCAACACATTGTGGGTCTTGCCACTCTTCGTGCTCTCCAGGATCATTAACACCATATGGTTTCAAGACATAGCTGACAGTGTATATCACCAGCGCCAAGGACGTCCCCACCTGATCAACTGCATCAGTAAACTTGTATCCGATTCTCATCTCCATCTTTGTCTTTTTCTCATACAGGGTAGCTTTATGAAGCTGGTGCCTCTGGTGGGTGTAAATGTGATCCTGAACGGTATTCACCTGTGTATGCTTAATGCACTATGCCTTTGAGTACAGATGATTCAACATGGGTTGGGAAATATACAAGAGATTATGTTTCATCGAGGATAACTGGTCGTACTTCATTGGCTTTGGCCTTCCCCTGGCACTTATCACAATGTATCAATCTTCAATGTAGATTATTGTATGTCTCTTTGCTTTGTCACTTCCTGTTTTCATCATCAGTGCCAACGAGGCTGATCCAGTGCTCAACTCCAATGGTTGCCAAATGCATTTGTTTTCTTTGGTGGTTGGTGTGTCCAACCGCATCATCCAGACTCTTGTCACAAGATATCCTCCATCGACCCCCAGCAAGACTCCTCAGCCATTTCCTTATCGCTCTACTTCCTTTCTTCCACGTAGACGTTTGAAAGAATTTTTTACTCAATGGGAATTACTTCAAACATTTGAAGCTGTTTTGTTGTCTGACCAAAGCAAAAGTTGCTTCACCAAAGATGCAACAATATTTCATATTAATATTGCTTGGCCGGCAGTTGTTCTGCTGTATACTAAGAATTATTTTGACCACATGTTGATTGATGATGATTTAGAGATACCATCTCTCTTCCCGAGAAGAGAAGCTACATGTATTAATCCCCATGAATTTTTTATATCCACATAACTTGGTCAAATAGGTCATCGACGGGGGTGGTGTCTTACGCCCCCTTACTCACTCAACTGGAACTTGTTCCATCAGCTATGAGTGTTTGTTATTTGGCTGCCTCTCTTGCCATCTTGTGCAAGGGACTATAGTTAGCAATAGTATCTGAGGAAAATATGCGAGTGTATAGTAATTTTAAGGTTTTATGAGTGGCTTGTGAAGTCTATGAGATATATAGATCAAGAAATGTGAATGTACTTAAAATAATAAAATGGAGCGAGACATTGACAGTATGTGAAGAATTTGTAAGCTGATAAATGACTAATGAGTAAGTGGATGTAAGGAAGCCAGACAGCTGAATGGACAGCGCTTCGGATTCGCAGTCCTGAGGTTCCGGGTTCGATCCTCCGGTGGAAGCGGAAACAAATGGGCTGAGTTTCTTTCACCCTGATGCATCTGTTCACTTAGCAGTAAATAGGTACCTGGGAGTTAGACAGCTGCTACGGGCTGCTTCCTGGAGATGTGAAACAAAAAATGAGGCCTTGTTGAGGACGCTAAGCCCCGAAATCATCTCAAGATACATGCCAGTTTATATAATCATAATATTAATTGGAGAGAGCCAAAACATATTGCTAAGTGAAGGAGTTTTGATGAACGCAATTTGATCAAGTCAGCCCAAATTAACCAATGTCACAATATTTTTAATGTTAACATTGACCTGCACAAACTAGACCATTATTTATATATTGTAGTTACAAATTGTAACTACCTACTTAGTGAGGAAGGCAGGCTCGTGATTCGTCTATCTTCACCTGACCACAGTACAGTGAGGTAACGACATAGGGAGGGGGGGGGGGGGGTCAGTTATATGAAATTTCTCTCTAAGCTCTTCACTCTTAAAATGTCAGCCCCCCTCCCATCCTTGGCGTTTTATACCGGGAAGAGCCGGAAGGCCTTCGTCAGTGATGTGAATTGGCGATCGGAGCACTATACAGATAGAAAGCTTTCTTCCATTGGCACTGACCCGATGAAGGGGACTTTCTTCACTCCTGGTGCCAGTTAAACATCACCATGTTCCACCCAATCAAGGTTCGGTTCCGAGGAACCTACACCAAGGCCGAGATTCTGGCCCTCTTTGACGGCGAACTCATAGGACAAGTATTATTATCCGGGAATTGTCTTCCCTGGGGTCTGGCCTAACCTAACTTCCACTATTTTAGGAACTCCTTGACCTTAGCTATTACATAAGAACAAAGGCAACTGCAGAAGGCCTATTGGCCCATACGAGGCAGCTCCTATTTATAACCACCCAATCCCACTCATATACATGTCCAACCCATGCTTGAAACAATCGAGGGACCCCACCTCCACAATGTTACGCGGTAATTGGTTCCACAAATCAACAACCCTGTTACTGAACCAGTATTTACCCAAGTCTGTCCTAAATCTAAACTTATCCAATTTATACCCATTGTTTCGTGTTCTGTCTTGTGTAGATATTATTAATACCCTATTAATATCCCCCCTGTTATGTCCATTCATCCACTTGTAAACCTCTATCATGTCACCCCTAACTCTTCGCCTTTCCAGTGAATGCAACTTAAGCTTGTTAATCTTTCTTCATATGAAAGATTTCTAATTTGGGGAATAAACTTAGTCATCCTACGTTGGACACGTTCAAGTGAATTTATATCCATTCTATAATACGGCGACCAAAACTGAACTGCATAATATAAATGGGGCCTAACCAGTGAAAGATATAGCTTAAGAACCACACCACGTGTCTTGTTACTAACGCTTCGATTAATAAATCTCAGTGTCCTATTCGCCTTATTACGAACATTCATGCATTGATCCTTTTGTTTTAAATTCTTACTAATCATAACTCCCAGATCCCTTTCGCAATCCGACTTCGCAATCTCAACACCATCTAGCTCGTATCTTTTAACCCTATCATCATTACCTAGCCTCAGAACTTTACATTTATCAGCATTAAACTGCATTTGCCAATCCTTTGACCATTTCAATACCCTATCTAGATCAACTTGAAGTGATAGCGAGTCCTCCTCCGAATTAATTTCCCTACCGATTTTCGTATCATCGGCAAATTTGCAAATGTTGCTACTCAAACCTGAATCTAAATCATTTATATATATTATAAACAACAGAGGTCCCAGGACAGAGCCCTGAGGTACTCCACTAACATTATCCCACTCTGACTTAACCCCATTTATACTAACTCTGTTTCCTTTGGAATAGCCATGCCCTAATCCAAGTTAATATAGCACCCCCAATACCATGAGCTTCTATTTTTTAATTAGTCTTTCATGTGGCACTGTATCAAAAGCTTTGCTAAAGTCAAGGTACAAAACATCACAATCTTTACCACTATCAACTGCCTCAACTATGCTGGAATAAAAAGTTAGCAAATTTGTTAAACATGAACGGCCATTTGTAAAACCATGTTGCGACTCATTTATTAATTTATGCCTTTCAAGATGGAGACGAATTGCATCTGCAATTATTGATTCAAGTA
This sequence comes from Procambarus clarkii, assembly GCF_040958095.1. NCBI lineage: Eukaryota > Metazoa > Arthropoda > Malacostraca > Decapoda > Cambaridae > Procambarus > Procambarus clarkii. The sequence continues at coordinate 3,763,892 of NC_091166.1, forward strand.
ACTTTCCCACAATAGACGTTAGGCTAATTGGCCGATAGTTTGACGCAAGTGATCTATCTCCTTTCTTAAAATTGGTACCACATTAGCTACCTTCCATAACTCTGGCACTCTGCCTGACTCTATTGATTTATTAAATATGGTAGACAGTGGGTCGGAAAGCTCCTCTTTGCATTCTTTAAGCACCCTGGCAAACACTTCATCCGGCCCTGGGGATTTGTTTGGTTTTAGTTTTTCTATTTGTTTAATTACATCCTCCCTGGTAACTGCTAAACTAGTCAACCTGTCCTCATCCCCACCCACATAGACTTGTTCGGCTGAAGGCATATTGTTAAGTTCTTCTTTAGTAAATACAGATATAAAATATTTGTTAAAAATACTACTCATCTCCTTGTCATTATCCGTTATTTGAGCTGTCTCAGATTTTAATGGACCTATCCTTTCCGTAGTCTTAGTTCGATATAACTGAAAAAACCCTTTAGGATTTGACTTTGCTTGCTCTGCTATGCGAACTTCATAGTTTCTTTTTACTTTCCTAATCTCTTTTTTAACATTTCTAACCAGTTGTATGAATTCCTGTTCTAACCTGACTTCCCCATTCTTAATCCTTTTGTACCAAGCTCTCCTGTTACCTATAAGGTTCTTTAAATTATTTGTTATCCACTTTGGGTCATTAGTATTCGACCTATTCAATTTGTATGGTATACTAAGTTCCTATGCTTTGTTTAGAATATTCTTAAATAAGTTATATATTATTTATGAGTGCAACACAGCACTCGTATTAGAGGACGAGTGCTGTGTTGTACCTGTTGTTCAACGAGTTGGCAAAGACAAAGTAACGAGGAGCATTAAAGCGCAGGTCCCTCAAACTGCTCAAAAGGAAAAGGGAGAATCGAAGGGAATTTTGGTTGTGGGAGATTCCCAGGTGAGGTATTTAGACAGAACGTTTTGTGCCAGAGATAGGGGGAACAGATTAAGGGTTTGCTACCCGGGAGCTGGAATTGGTGATATTGTTGGAAACATGAATGATATTATGACAGGAAATGGGAACAAACCCATTATTTGTGTTAGTGCAGGGGGTAATGATGTTGGACGAGTTAGGAGTGAGGAACTAATACAGAGATTCAGGACAGCCATTGAATTAGTTAAGAGCAAGGGAGGAATCCCGATCATATGTGGCATTCTTCCAAGAAAGGGAGTGGGAAATGAATGGATGTCAAGGGCACTTGGTGTCAATTGGCGGCTGGAAAGATATTGCAAATCAAATGCAATATCTTTCATTGACAACTGGGAACACTTCTATGGAAGAAATGAAATGTATGCTCGTGATGGGGTGCATCTATCGAGAGCTGGGGTTGTTGCTGTTGCGAACTCGTTGGAAGAAGTGGTTACAGGTGTTTGTTTGGATTTAAACTGTTAGTAGATAGAGGTATGGGAATTGATTTGAAGGAAGGAGATAATAAAAGTATGTGTTTGTGGGAGAAAGGAATTGGCAAAATGATCAGGGAAAGAGAAGGGCCTCAAAATAACAATTCACTTAGGGCATATTACACTAACAGTAGAAGTCTAAGAAATAAAATTAACGAATTAAATGCTCTTGTCTGCACAGAAAAAATAGATATTATTGCACTTACCGAAACATGGATGAATGTAGAAAATAGAGAACTATTAGCTGAATATCAAATAAATGGATTTAAACTATTTCACACAGATAGATATATTAGACGAGGAGGGGGAGTAGCCATATATGTTAAGGACAATTTGAAATGTAGTCTCAAAGAGGGAATCAAAACTGAGCCACACTCAGAAACTATTTGGATAGAATTATACGAAAAAGCAAATAATATTATAATAGGAGTTAAATATAGGCCACCAAATTTAGACAGAATGGAAGCAAAGCATCTATGGGATGAAATATCTAGAGCATCTAGATTTAACAGTATTTACGTCATGGGTGACTTTAATTTTAGTGGAATAAACTGGTTGAACAAAACAGGGAATAGTGAAGCAGAAGATTTTCTAGAATTAATTGACGATTGCTTTCTTACGCAACACATTAAGGAACCAACACGGGAAAATAATAATTTAGATTTAGTGTTAACTAACAGGGAAACACAAATTAATGACATCGAAATAGGGAGTGAGCTAAGGAACAGTGATCACAAAGAAATCAGATTGAGCATAGAATGGAATAGACCTGTAGGAGAAAATTCTGTTTAAGTGCCAGATTTTCGAAAAGCTGATTTTAATAGCCTAAGAAATTCTTTGGGTCAAATTGATTGGAAAGTCTTGGGTATGGGGTGTGGGCCGGTCTTGGAGCGAGACATGAACCCAGCGATAGGTGACGTAAATGGAGATTTCAATGTGAATTCAATATATAACTTATTTAAGAATATTCTAAACAAAGCACAGGAACGTAGTATACCATACAAATTGAATAGATCGAATACTAATGACCCAAAGTGGATAACAAAGAATTTGAAGAACCTTATAGGTAAAAAGAGAGCTTGGTACAAAAGGATTAAAAATTGGGAGGTCACTTTAGAACAGGAATTCGTACAACTGGTTAGAAATGTTAAAAAAGAGATAAGGAAAGCAAAAAGAAACTATGAAGTTCGCATAGCAGGGCAAGCAAAGAAATCTTAAAGGTTTTTTTTCAGTTATATCATACTAAGACTAGGGAAAGGATAGGTCCATTAAAAACTGAGACAGGTCAAATAACAGATAGTGATGAAGAGATGAGTAGTATTTTTAATAAATATTTTGTATCTGTATTTACTAAAGAGGAACTTAACAATATGCCTTCAGCCGAACAAGTCTATGTGGGTGGGGACGAGGACAGGTTGACGAGTTTAGCAGTTACCAGGGAGGATGTTCTTAAACAAATAGTAAAACTCAAACCAAACAAATCCCCAGGGCCGGATGAAGTGTTTGCCAGGGTGCTTCAAGAATGCAAAGAGGAGCTTTGTGACCCACTGTCAACCATATTTAATAAATCAAAAGAGTCAGGCAGAGTGCCAGAGTTTTGGAAAGTTGCTAATGTGATACCAGTTTTTAAGAAAGGAGATAGATCACTTGCGTCTAACTATCGACCAATTAGCCTAACGTCTATTGTGGGTAAGTTACTCGAATCTATAATAGCAAATAAAATTCGTCTTCATCTTGAAAAACATAAATTAATAATTGAGTCGCAACATGGTTTTATAAATGGCTGTTCATGTTTAACAAATTTGTTATCTTTTTATTCTAGCATAGTTGAGGCAGTTGATAGTGGTAAGGATTCTAATGTTGTGTACCTTGACTTTAGCAAAGCTTTTGATACAGTGCCACATGAAAGACTGATTAAAAAGATAGAGGCTCATGGTATTGGGGGTGCTATATTAAACTGGATTAGGGCATGGCTATACCAAAGGAAACAGAGTTAGTATAAATGGAGTCAAGTCAGAGTGGGAAAATGTTGTAAGTGGAGTGCCTCAAGGCTCTGTCCTGGGACCTCTGTTGTTTATAATATATATAAATGATTTAGATTCAGGTTTGAGTAGCAACATTTGCTAATTTGCCGATGATACGAAAATCGGTAGGGAAATTAATTCGGAGGAGGACTCGCTATCACTTCAAGTTGATCTAGATAGGGTTTTGAAATGGTCAAAGGATTGGCAGATGCAGTTTAATGCTGATAAATGTAAAGTTCTGAGGTTAGGTAATGATGATAGTGTTACAAGATACGAGCTAGATGGTGCTGAGATTGCGAAGTCGGATTGTGAAAGGGATCTGGGAGTTATGATAAGTAAGAATTTAAAACAAAAGGATCAATGCATAAATGTTCGTAATAAGGCAAATCGGACACTTGGATTTATTAATCGCAGCGTTAGTAACAAGACACCTGGTGTGGTTCTCAAGCTATATCTTGCTCTAGTTAGGCCCCATTTAGATTTTGCAGTTCAGTTTTGGTCGCCATATTATAGAATGGATATAAATTCACTTGAACGTGTCCAGCGTAGGATGACTAAGTTAATTCCCCAAATTAGAAATCTTTCATATGAAGAAAGATTAACAAAGCTTTAGTTGCATTCACTGGAAAGGCGAAGAGTTAGGGGTGACATGATAGAGGTTTACAAGTGGATGAATGGACATAACAAAGGGGATATTAATAGGGTATTAAAAGTATCAACACAAGACAGAACACGAAACAATGGGTATAAATTGGATAAGTTTAGATTTAGGAAAGACTTGGGTAAATACTGGTTCAGTAACAGGGTTGTTGATTTGTGGAACCAATTGCCGCATAACATTGTGGAGGTGGGGTCCCACGATTGTTTCAAGCATGGGATGGACATGTATATGAGTGGGATTGGGTGGTTATAAATAGGAGCTGCCTCGTATGGGCAAATAGGCCTTCTGCAGTTGCCTTTGTTTTTATGTTCTTATTAAATCCACATCGAAATCCCCTTTTACGTCAACTATCGCTGGGTTCATGTCTCGCTCTAAGACCGGCCCACACCCCATACCCAAGAGTTTCCAATCTATTTGACCCAAAAAATTTCTTAGGCTATTAAAATCAACTTTTCGAAAATCTGGCACTTTAACAGAATTTTCTCCTACAGGTCTATTCCATTCTATGCTAAATCTGATTACTTTGTGATCACTGTTCCCTAGCTCACTCCCTATTTCGATGTCATTAATTTGTGTTTCCCTGTTAGTTAACACTAAATCTAAAATATTATTTTCCCGCGTTGGTTCCTTAATGTGTTGCGTAAGAAAGCAATCGTCAATTAATTCTAGAAAATCTTCTGCTTCACTATTCCCAGTTTTGTTCAACCAGTTTATTCCACTAAAATTAAAGTCACCCATGACATAAATACTGTTAGATCTAGATATTTCATTCCATAGATGCTTTGCTTCCATTCTGTCTAAATTTGGTGGCCTATATATAACTCCTATTATAATATTATTTGCTTTTTCGTTTAATTCTATCCAAATAGTTTCTGTGTGGGGCTCAGTTTTGATTCCCTCTTTGAGACTACATTTCAAATTGTCCCTAACATATATGGCTACTCCCCCTCCTCGTCTAATATATCTATCTGTGTGAAATAGTTTAAATCCATTTATTTGATATTCAGCTAATAGTTCTCTATTTTCTACGTTCATCCACGTTTCGGTAAGTGCAATAATATCTATTTTTCTGTGCAGACAAGAGCATTTAATTCATTAATTTTATTTCTTAGACTTCTACTGTTAGTGTAATATATCCTAAGTGAATTGTTTTTTTGAGGCTTTTTTCTTTCCCTGATCATTTTGCCAATTCTTTTCTCCCACGAACACATACTTTTATTACCTCCTTCCTCCAAATCAATTCCCATACCACTATCTACTAACAGTTTAAACCCAAACAAACACCTCTAACCACTGGTTCCAACGAGTTCGCAACAGCAACAACCCCAGCCCCCGATAGATGCACCCCATCACGAGCATACATTTCATTTCTTCCATAGAAGCATTCCCAGTTTTCTTTGATTCTTAAACAAATAGTAAAACTCAAACCAAACAAATCCCCAGGGCCGGATGAAGTGTTTGCCAGGGTGCTTAGAGAATGCAAAGAGGAGCTGTGTGACCCAATGTCAACCATATTTAATAAATCAATAGAGTCAGGCAGAGTGCCAGAGTTTTGGAAAGCTAACCAGTCGCAACATGGTTTTATAAATGGCCGTTCATAAGAACATAAGAACAAAGGCAACTGCAGAAGGCCTATTGGCTCATACGAGGCAGCTCCTATTTATAACCACCCAATCTCACTCATATACTTGTCCAACCCGCGCTTGAAACAATCGAGGGACCCCCACCTCCAGCACGTTACATAAGAACATAAGAACAAAGGTAACTGCAGAAGGCCTATTAGCCCATACGAGGCAGCTCCTATTCTATAACCACCCAATCCCACTCATATACTTGTCCAACCCGTGCTTGAAACAATCGAGGGACCCCACCTCCACAATGTTACGCGGCAATTGGTTCCACAAATCAACAACCCTGTTACTGAACCAGTATTTACCCAAGTCTTTCCTAAATCTAAACTTATCCAATTTATACCCATTGTTTCGTGTTCTGTCCTGTGTTGATACTTTTAATACCCTATTAATATCCCCCCGGTTATGTCCATTCATCCACTTGTAAACCTCTATCATGTCACCCCTAACTCTTCGCCTTTCCAGTGAATGCAACTTAAGCTTTGTTAATCTTTCTTCATATGAAAGATTTCTAATTTGGGGAATTAACTTAGTCATCCTACGCTGGACACGTTCAAGTGAATTTATATCCATTCTATAATATGGCGACCAAAACTGAACTGCATAATCTAAATGGGGCCTAACTAGAGCAAGATATAGCTTGAGAACCACACCAGGTGTCTTGTTACTAACGCTGCGATTAATAAATCCAAGTGTCCGATTTGCCTTATTACGAACATTTATGCATTGATCCTTTTGTTTTAAATTCTTACTAATCATAACTCCCAGATCCCTTACGCAATCCGACTTCGCAATCACAACACCATCTAGCTCGTATCTTGTAACTCTATCATCATTACCTAACCTCAGAACTTTACATTTATCAGCATTAAACTGCATCTGCCAATCCTTTGACCATTACAAAACCCTATCTAGATCAACTTGAAGTGATAGTGAGTCCTCCTCCGAATTAATTTCCCTACCGATTTTCGTATCATCGGCAAATTTGCAAATGTTGCTACTCAAACCTGAATCTAAATCATTTATATATATTATAAACAACAGAGGTCCCAGGACAGAGCCTTGAGGCACTCCACTTACAACATTTTCCCACTGACTTGATTCCATTTATACTAACTCTCTGTTTCCTTTGGTATAGCCATGCCCTAATCCAGCTTAATACAGCACCCCCAATACCATGAGACTCTATCTTTTTAATCAGTCTTTCATGTGGCACTGTATCAAAAGCTTTGCTAAAGTCAAGGTATACAACATCGCAATCCTTACCACTATCAACTGCCTCAACAATGCTAGAATAAAAAGATAACAAATTTGTTAAACATGAACGGCCATTTATAAAACCATGTTGCGACTCAATTATTAATTTATGTTTTTCAAGATGAAGACGAATTTTATTTGCTATTATAGATTCGAGTAACTTTCCCACAATAGACGTTAGGCTAATTGGTCGATAGTTAGACGCAAGTGATCTATCTCCTTTCTTAAAAACTGGTATCACATTAGCAACTTTCCAAAACTCTGGCACTCTGCCTGACTCTATTGATTTATTAAATATGGTTGACAGTGGGTCACAAAGCTCCTCTTTGCATTCTTTAAGCACCCTAGGCAAACACTTCATCCGGCCCTGGGGATTTGTTTGGTTTGAGTTTTACTATTTGTTTAAGAACATCCTCCCTGGTAACTGCTAAACTCGTCAACCTGTCCTCGTCCCCACCCACATAGACTTGTTCGGCTGAAGGCATATTGTTAAGTTCCTCTTTAGTAAATACAGATACAAAATATTTATTAAAAATACTACTCATCTCTTCATCACTATCTGTTATTTGACCTGTCTCAGTTTTTAATGGACCTATCCTTTCCCTAGTCTTAGTACGATATAACTGAAAAAACCCTTTAGGATTTGTCTTTGCTTGCCCTGCTATGCGAACTTCATAGTTTCTTTTTGCTTTCCTTATCTCTTTTTTAACATTTCTAACCAGTTGTACGAATTCCTGTTCTAAAGTGACCTCCCCATTTTTAATCCTTTTGTACCAAGCTCTCTTTTTACCTATAAGGTTCTTCAAATTCTTTGTTATCCACTTTGGGTCATTAGTATTACGATCTATTCAATTTGTATGGTATACTACGTTCCTGTGCTTTGTTTAGAATATTCTTAAATAAGTTATATATTGAATCCACATCGAAATCCCCATTTAAGTCACCTATCGCTGGGTTCATGTCTCGCTCCAAGACCGGCCCACACCCCATACCCAAGCCTTTCCAATCAATTTGACCCAAAAAATTTCTTAGGCTATTAAAATCAGCTTTTCGAAAATCTGGCACTTTAACAGAATTTTCTCCTACTGGTCTATTCCATTCTATGCTAAATCTGATTTCTTTGTGATCACTGCTCCCTAGCTCACTCCCTATTTCGATGTCATTAATTTGCGTTTCCCTGTTAGTTAACACTAAATCTAAAATATTATTTTCCCGTGTTGGTTCCTTAATGTGTTGCGTAAGAAAGCAATCATCAATTAATTCTAGAAAATCTTCTGCTTCACTATTCCCTGTTTTGTTCAACCAGTTTATTCCGCTAAAATTAAAGTCACCCATGACATAAATACTGTTAGATCTAGATGCTCTAGATATTTCATCCCATAGATGCTTTGCTTCCATTCTGTCTAAATTTGGTGGCCTATATATTACTCCTATTATAATATTATTAGCTTTTTCGTTTAATTCAATCCAAATAGTTTCTGTGTGTGGCTCTGTTTTGATTCCCTCATTGAGACTACATTTCAAATTGTCCCTAACATATATGGCTACTCCACCTCCTCGTCTAATATATCTATCTGTGTGAAATAGTTTAAATCCATATATTTGATATTCAGCTAATAGTTCTCTATTTTCTACATTCATCCACGTTTCGGTAAGTGCAATAATATCTATTTTTTCTGTGCAGACAAGAGCATTTAATTCGTTAATTTTATTTCTTAGACTTCTACTGTTAGTGTAATATACCCCAAGTGAACTGCCACCTTGCGGACCTTCTCTCTCCCTGATCGCCTTGCCAATTCCTTTCTCCCACAAACACATACTTTTATTACCTCCTTCCTCCAAATCAATTCCCATACCTCTATCTACTAACAGTTTAAACCCAAACAAACACCTCTAACCACTTCTTCTAGCGAGTTCGCAACAGCAACAACCCCAGCTCTCGATAGATGCACCCCATCACGAGCATACATTTCATTTCTTCCATAGAAGTGTTCCCAGTTGTCTATGAAAGATATTGCATTTGATTTGCAATATCTTTCCAGCCGTGTTTAACAAATTTGCTAACTTTTTATTCCAGCATAGTTGAGGCAGTTGATAGTGGTAAGGATTGTGATGTTGTGTACCTTGACTTTAGCAAAGCTTTTGATACAGTGCCACATGAAAGACTAATTAAAAAAATAAAAGCTCATGGTACTGGGGGGTGCTATATTAACTTGGATTAGGGCATGGCTATTCCAAAGGAAACAGAGTTAGTATAAATGGGGTTAAGTCAGAGTGGGATAATGTTGTTAGTGGAGTACCTCAGGGCTCTGTCCTGGGACCTCTGTTGTTTATAATATAAATAAATGATTTAAATTCAGGTTTGAGTAGCAACATTTACAAATTTGCCGATGATACGAAAATCGGTAGGGAAATTAATTCGGAGGAGGACTCACTATCACTTCAAGTTGATCTAGATAGGGTTTTGAAATGGTCAAATGATTGGCAAATGCAGTTTAATGCTGATAAATGTAAAGTTCTGAGGCTAGGTAATGATGATAGAGTTACAAGATACGAGCTAGATGGTGTTGAGATTGCGAAGTCGGATTGCGAAAGGGATCTGGGAGTTATGATTAGTAAGAATTTAAAACAAAAGGATCAATGCATAAATGTTCGTAATAAGGCGAATAGGACACTGGGATTTATTAATCGAAGCGTTAGTAACAAGACACCTGGTGTGGTTCTTAAGCTATATCTTGCACTGGTTAGGCCCCATTTATATTATGCAGTTCAGTTTTGGTCGCCGTATTATAGAATGGATATAAATTCACTTGAACGTGTCCAACGTAGGATGACTAAGTTAATTCCCCAAATTAGAAATCTTTCATATGAAGAAAGATTAACAAAGCTTACGTTGCATTCACTGGAAAGGCGAAGAGTTAGGGGTGACATGATAGAGGTTTACAAGTGGATGAATGGACATAACAGGGGGGATATTAATAGGGTATTAAAAATATCAACACAAGACAGAACACGAAACAATGGGTATAAATTGGATAAGTTTAGATTTAGGAAAGACTTGGGTAAATACAACAAACAGGGTTGTTGATTCGTGGAACCAATTGTCGCGTAACGTGGTGGAGGTGGTGTCCCTCGATTGTTTCAAGCGCGGGTTGGACAAGTATATGAGTGGGATTAGGTGGTTATAGAATAGGAGCTGCCTCGTATGGGCCAATAGGCCTTCTGCAGTTACCTTTGTTCTTATGTTCTTAATTAAGTTAGTCATCCTACGTTGGACACGTTCAAGTGAAATTATATCCATTCTATAGTACGGCGACCAAAACTGAACTGCATAATCTAAATGGGGCTAACCAGAGCTTTATTCTTATGATCCTATGTTCAAACCTGAATCTAAATAATTTATATATATTATGATTAACAGAGGTTCCAGGACTATGTTTTTACTATTGAGAGAGATGCTACATGTCTCCTCCCAGTGAGATGTACGTAGGATATAAATTAACTAACATTTGACGTCTTTACATATGACTGTTGACAGCAAGCTGAGGACAGAGATCATTCGCTCCAGAAACGCGTAATAAAACATAAGAAGCAGCTGTCGAAAATATTAGCTCTTGTGAAAGTGGTAGTGACGCATTGAGGACGTTATGTCGCAGGAACATAATACGAAACTATCGAAACTGGACTTCTATCAAATTCTGGGGATAACTATTGATGCCGAGGAAAAGGAGATTAAGAAATCGTACAGACAAAGAGCTCTTAAATGTCATCCGGATAAGAATCCAGATAACCCATTCGCTACTGATGAATTTGACAAACTTAAGAAAATTCTTGAGATTTTGTTAGATCCAGGAACACGTAAAGCATATGACAAGACCCTCAAGAGTCGTAAAGCAGCAGCTGCCAGAGCCCGTGAACATGTTACCAGATCACAGAAACTAAGGTCAGATTTGGAGGAACGGGAACGACGTGTTCAACGCAGTAGGGAACAGCAAGATATGTCACAAGAAGAACAGTTTCGACGTGAATTGAAAAGATTGGACAAGGAGGGCGAGCAACTTATTTTGGAGGAACTGGATCAAGTAAATAGGGAGGTAGGGGCAGAGCTTTTTCGGAGTTCATCTAAAGTCTCCAAAAGCAGTGAACCTCCAGCTATGGACACACGGGGTCACAAAGTTAAAGTTAAGTGGATGTCAACAGACGATTGGCCAGGGTATTCCCAGCAGGAAATTAACCAACTCTTCTATAAGTGGGGAGACATCAATGCTCTGGTTATGGTGCAGAAAAATAGAAAAGGAACAGCATTAATAGAATATAAGACCAAAAATGCAGCGGATATGGCAGTGCAGTTTGAGAGAGGTCAAACTGGCAAACCAGTAAAAGTTACACACATGTGAGAGGCACCTCACAAAAAGCCTCATATCCTCCAAAAAAAATCCTAAAAATTATGAGTGTAAGGACAAATCCAATTTAAACTTTGAATCTAGTTGTCGTGAATCAGTAGAGAATGTGAGCCAAACCAGTTAAATGTTTCTCAATCAAATTTTATAATAATAAACAAGTTGTTTGATTGCTTTGGATGAAAATAATCTTTTATAATTTGTACAAAAATATATATCTCATGTTGTCTTGATTTGTCCAAGAAACCGACCTTCAAATACTTCTTACTTAGTTTTATTTTCCCATTATGTGTGTTGCATGTCTCTGTCTGCGGAGGCATACTTCTCTGTTCCTTAGAGAAGGGTGGTAGACACCACAAGAGTGGTAGGTGGGAACTGCTAGAGTGATAGACACTCAGATCCCTACGTCTGGGATACTCTTGGATGTAGGTTCGATTAATATATTCCCCTTTATTATTAATTATTAATTACCCCTCACAGAGCAGCCATGAGACCCCCCATAACAGTAGATCTACTTTTGAAGCGAAGGGGGAAGGTGCGAAATGGACGGCATTTGTGAACACTGGCAGTAAAGGAAATTTCACGAAAAATTCAGCCTTCAACAAGTTGAGACATTTTACCTTAGGAGTTGTGGAAATAATTTGACTGGGCAAAAGATAGACATCTTGGGACAAGATAACTTTGACATAAGTAAGTTTTCTAGAGATATTTTAATCGGTATGAATTTCTTGAAAAGATTTGATTACTCCTAGTCTGCACAAAAGTTGGGAGGAACTGCAGATTGTAGCTGGGAAAGATTTTTTATGTTGAAATGGTCGACCATCCTCCATTAGTGGCTTTAATTAAAAGGAAGCAGAAGTATAGCGTAAATTACCCAAAATTACTTTTCATGTCTCTTCCAGACACTAATAAGAGGTCATGTGGGATGTATGCACTGACCAAGCAAAAGTTGCCCACCACATTTTGTAAAATTCATTAAAGTGTCCGTGGGATGTCACATCCTACCAGGAAATACCCGTACAGGTGCCTGGAAGATGTCAAGTAATAATTCCTCACCATCTAATTGTGGTGCTTGATTAAGGTGCACTTATTCCAATAAACTCAACGACACTGAAGCCGCTTCCGTCCCGAGAGAGAGGGAGAGACCGTTGTACATCTACGTCCTGTTCTACTGTGGTCACCTGTTGTTTCAGTCTTATCCATCATTACTGTTTTGTGACCTCGAGTTGAAAATTGAGCCGTGTCTCTTTAGCAAGGTTCACCCAGCAGGCTGCAGCCAGCCACAGACTGTCACCTGTCGGTCGTGCTATCTGGTCGGATAGTTCTATCATTCTTCAGCAGAAACCGGAATGGTGTACAAGAGGACGAGGATTCTCCACATTCTAAAATTGGTGGTCGTCGAAACTACAATCAACTTCACGTCACTGGTCTAACAGATTTTTTTTTTAACATTTGTTGTGTAATAATGTTAAAATGTTATGTTTGCTCTATTTTGTTATTGTATTCAATTTCTGAAAAAATTAAGATCTCTGAATACCTAGGAATGTAATTTTGGAAAACCTAAATGTTGAAAACTAGAAATATAGTAGTGAAATTCTATTAAAGTGGAAATGTACAATTTTTTCACATGGACCCGTTCTCGAGATAGAGCTCTCTAGTATGAGAGTTATTGCAATGTGTCTAGGACGTAGGCTCTGGAAAATGATAATTGTCATTTTCTTGCTCCACATTCATTGGTGCAAGAGGGGTTGACAACATTAACTTTATACTCTTAGCTGGAAGTATGTACACATTTTGTTGCTGCGTACTCATTTGAGAACTGTGATATTAAAAGTAGTATTGATAATAAACACATTTGTAAGATTGTCAGAATGTCATTTTGGACATTGATTTTGAATGTTAGGTTTGATAATTAAGTGACATGTGGCAAAAAGTGACCACAGATGGTGACTGGAACACATGAATGAACTTGAAGAGTTCAGTGTTCTTCTCCTGAAGCAGTGAGATTTCAGCATGTATTGGAATTCTTGTGTTACGCGTTCATGACGAAACACGTTGATGGACGCCGATGGCCAATGATATTTGTTGGCCAGATTTTGTGATAGTGGTTGCAATATTGAATTTAGTTATATCAATTCTGAGTATTGAATTTTTCTTCCAGGTGTATTGGGAAGATTGCTGGACTATAAACAGCATTACAGTCGGGTGTCAGATAACTGGATTCAGCATTTGAATTATGCCGATTATTTCGATACAATCTGCAGATTTTAAATTCTATAGATAGGGTAGATTTTGAATATTTTTTTGAGGCACTGGTTAAATTTTTATATAAAATAAAGGATTGGGCTGGTACCGCTACCTCAAAGTCGACCAAGGCATTCAATATCCAGGCTGAAGCCTTCCCCAGACCTCCCTACAAGAGGCATCTCGAGTAGTGCCTCCACACACCTTAACTACTTGACGAGTAACTCCCGCGGTAGTAGCAAATCTCAGACCCAGGCGTCACCACTCACCCAGCCCGGCCAAACACCACCCAGGCGTCACCAATCACCCAGCCCGGCCAATCACCGACCCAGGCGTCACCAATCACCCAGCTCGGCCAAACACCACCCAGGCGTCACCACTCACCAGTAGTGTAAACCAGGCCATAACGTGTCCGTTTTGCTTTTCCTAAGGGACACGTTATGGCCCCATGTTTTTTCGTTACCCCGGTGAGATTTAAGGGACACGTTATGGCCCCATGTTTTTTCGTTAGCCCGGTGAGCCATGCACGGGCATTGCTAATGGTCAATGACGTCATCAACTTACCTGGGGATTAAAAGGCCGGCTCCTGGCCCCATCATATTTCGCACAGGCATTGCTAATAGTCACCCCGTATTCTTCTTCCCTGAATAAGTCCGTTTTCTGTTATAGTATGTTTATTCCCATTTTTAATGTTTATAGCAAAGGGGGATACAAATGCTGCCTTCTGTCAAGCCTAATGTGCAATGGTGTTAATCATTATAAGCTCGTTTTTCTCAATAAGGTATTGCCGTACGGTTTCCCATTGTCTAAGATCATTTTATAGCTAAGATTACATAATAACATAAGAAATGAGTTCAAACCCTGTTTACAGAACCAGTATTTACCCAGGTCTTTTTCCTAAATCTAAATCTAAAACTTATTCCAATTTATGTCCATTGTTTCATGTTCTGTCTAGTGTTGATAATTTTAATAGTCTATTAATATTCCCCCTTTATCATGTCCATTCATTCACAGCTCTATCATGTCACCTCTATTTCTTTGCCTTTCTAGAGAATGTAATTTAAGCATTGTCAATCTTTCTTCAGAAATTGCTTATTGAGCATAGGGCAAAATAAAAATGAAAACTTACTATCTTTCATTTGTATGAAAACAGTCCCCTGCCAGGCGTGGTGACTTCAATGCGATTTCAGTACTAATCCAATATTACTGTATAAACTATCAGTCTCCTGCCAGGCATGGTGACTTCAATGCGATTTTCAGTAGTAATCCAATATTACTGCATATATATATGCAGTAATATATATATATATATATATATATATATATATATATATATATATATATATATATATATATGTCGTACCTAGTAGCCAGAACGTCGTATTCGGCCTACTATGCAAGGCCCGATTTGCCTAATAAGCCAAGTTTTCCTGAAATAATATATTTTCTCTAATTTTTTTCTTATGAAATGATAAAGCTACCCATTTCATTATGTATGAGGTCAATTTTTTTTTATTTGAGTTAAAATTAACGTAGATATATGTCCGAACCTAACCAACCCTACCTAACCTAACCTAACCTATCTTTATAGGTTAGGTTAGGTAGCAGAAAAAGTTAGGTTAGGTTAGGTAGGTTAGGTAGTCGAAAAACAATTAATTCATGAAAACTTGACTTATTAGGCAAATTGGGCCTTGAATAGTAGGCTGAGAAGTGCGTTCTGGCTACTAGGTACGACATATATATATATATTTATGACAATGTCAGACCACGGAGGAAAAATGAAACAGGAAATTTCCTTAAGTACTTTCGTATATTAAATACATCTTCAGAAGGTAGTTGGAAAAATTTATGCCTTTCCCACCTAAATTTTACCTAATTTATGCCAATTTCCACCGAATATACCCAAATGTTTTGTATCTTAGCATGGTCAAAGTTCATTTCACCCAAGTTTTTCACCTATTCCATCTTACCTTACACAGCCTTACCTAATCTGACCTAGCATATCCCAAGCTAGATTTGATTAGAGTTCGTGGAAGATAAGGAAAATAAGGTAAATGGTAATTAAATAGTTTTGGTGAGTTATATCCCTTTCTAACTAAGGTTAGGTTAAGGATGGTTAAGTCGAACTGATGTAGAGAAAATTCCCATTATTATCATGTTTTCCATTAACCTTCCTCCCTCAGGTAATAGAGGTTAGGTTGAGGATGGATGAATTATGTGAAATAAAATATGCTACGAGTATGATGCAATGTTGAACCAAGATTCGTGTATCAGAGGTTAGGTCCAGGGAGGTTGGGTTGATGCATAAACAACACCTTCTTCCCATAAATACAATAAATTTGAAGTTTGATAAATGGAGGTTAGGTCAAGGACGGTTGGGTTGTTGCACAAACAACACGTCCTTCCATATTTACGATAAATTTGAAGTTAGAGGAAGGGAGGTTAGGTCCAGGACGGTTGGGTTGATGTGTAAAAACTAAACACATACCCAACACTATATCTACAATATTGAACACAG
The DNA here is from genome assembly GCF_040958095.1 of Procambarus clarkii. NCBI lineage: Eukaryota > Metazoa > Arthropoda > Malacostraca > Decapoda > Cambaridae > Procambarus > Procambarus clarkii. The sequence continues at coordinate 3,780,052 of NC_091166.1, forward strand.
TTCCAAGTTTTAAAGGAGAGGGGCTCTTAGGTCCATATCCAAAACATCACTTTTCTATGAATATGGTTACAATGTTCAACAAAGAACCTAGCAGGTTAGGCACAGTGCGGATAGGTTCATATCCAAAACTTCAATTTTTGAAGAAAAATAGATAAAATATTCAACAAAGCTCCAAGACTCTTGCAGGTTAGGCACGGGCATTTAGGTTCATATCCAAAAAACATCACTTCTCTGAGTATATGTAGTATCAGAGGCTAGGTCCAGGTTTAGATGGAATGGATGAAAATGTGGGTAAAATGGGTTTTGGCTGTGCTATGATACACAACAATTAGGCATATTTGGTGGAAATTGTCTCCAATTTGATGGCGATAGCTTAAATTAACCCAACTTTAATCAAATCTGCTAGGTCAGGGATAGGTAAGGCTATGTAGGGTAGGTTGGAATATGTGAAAACTCGGGTAAAATGGTCTTTGGCTGAGCTATGTAACAAATCATTTTGGGTATATTGGGTAGAAATTGTCTTAAATTAGGTTGAATTTAGGTGAGTCAGCATAAATTTCACGAACTCTAATCAAATCTAGCTTGGGATATGCTAGGTCAGGTTAGGTAAGGCTGTGTAAGGTAAGATGGAATAGGTGAAAAACTTGGGTGAAATGAACTTTGACCATGCTAAGATACAAAACATTTGGGTATATTCGGTGGAAATTGGCATAAATTAGGTAAAATTTAGGTGGGAAAGGCATAAATTTTGCCAACTATAATCAAATCTGACTTTGGATATGCCAGGAGAGAATGGGTAGGGTTGTCTAGGGCAGGTTGGAATAGGTGAAAACTCAGCTAAAATGAGCTTTGGCCGTGCTATGTTCCAAAACATTTTTGGGTATATTTGGTGGAAATTGTCTTAAATTAGGTCAAATTTATATGGGATAACTTAAATTTCGCCGACTTTAACCAAATCTAGGTTTGGATATGCTAGGATAGGTTAGGTAAGGTTGCGTAGGGTACGATGGAATAGGAGAAAATGTAGGTAAAAATGGGCTTTGGCAGTGCTGTGATACAGAACATTTGGATATATTTGGTGGGAATTGCCTTAAATTAGATAGAATTTAGGTGGGATAGCTTAAATTTCGCAGACTTCAACCAAATCTAGGTTTGGATATGGTAGGATAGGTTAGGTAAGGTTGCATAGGGTAGGATGGAATAGGAGAAAATGTAGGTAAAAATGGGCTTTGGCAGTGCTGTGATACGCAACATTTGGGGATATTTGGTGGGAATTGCCTTAAATTAGGTCGAATTTATGTGGGATAGCTTAAATTTCGCAGACTTTAACCAAATCCAGGTTTGGATATGATAGGTTAGGTGAGGTTGTGTAGGGTAGGATGGAATAGGAGAAAATGTAGGTAAAAATGGGCTTTGGTGATGCTATGATACACAACATTTGGGTATATTTGGTGGAAATTGCCTTAAATTAGGTCATATTTAGGTGGCATAGCATAAATTTCGCCAACTTTAACCAAATCCAGGTTTGGATATGCTAGGTCAGGTTAGGTGAGGTTGTGTAGGGTAGTATGGAATAGGAGAAAATGGGCTTTGGCAGTGCTATGCTACGCAACATTTGGGTATATTTGGTGGAAATTGCCATAAATTATGTCGAATTAAAGTGGCATAGCTTAAATTTCACCAACTTGAACTAAATCTAGGTTTGATTATGCCAGGTCAGGTTAGGTGAGGTCGTGTAGGGAAGGACATATATAATATCTTAGGGTAATGAACTAGCATGTTTATGAAATAGTGTAAATTTTCCTATTTGGGGTTCGAGCTATATGGCAGACTCATATAATGTATGGACAGAGGCGACATAGGCTTGTATGTGAAGATATGGGATGCTCATATTTAGTTTAGCTAGGTTGAATTTAGTCAAATTTGCGAAGTATATTTTTTATAGATTTAGATGAATTTAAGTTTTAACAAGATGCATTTTGATAAGATATAGCAAATTTGTCTAAAATTATCATAGAAAATACTGACTTCACCTAACCCCACCTGCCCTAACATAACTAAGGCTAGAACAAATAAGTCTGTTAGATGATTTGAATAAATACATAAATATGGGTGGTCTGATTGGAGAGGATGTAACAAGGAAGGTATTAATTAGACATTAAAACAGTGGACATATGTTAGATGAATAGTTTAGCACTAATAATGTTGATATCTTAATGGAAAAAGAATGTGTTATATATTGAGATAGGAAGTCATATGCACCATTTTTATATGTGAAATTCTGACTTTTGGGGAGTTGGTTAAACTCAGCATATTATAATTAATGTCCTAAATATACCCAGAAAAATATCATGCAAATTGTGTATTGTTTGACCTAGTTGGTTGTGTTTGTACATATATAGCACAATTAATATACTTGTGTATTAATTGTGCAGATTATGTATTTTGCATAAGTTGTATGATTATTGCAATTATGTATTGATTATATTTCTATAAATTGTGTATTGTTTTGTGAAAGTTGTATGTATTAATTGTATATGTTTTTGTATGTGTATTTGCGGAAATTGCTTAGTTGTGTATTTAATGAATATGTGCTAGTTATGTATTGTTCATATTTGGTAAGTTGTGTATTGTTCATATTTTGGTAAGTTGTGTATTGGTTATATTTTTGAGCGAGTTGTGTAAATGTCGCAATTGTATTTGTGTAAATCGTGTATTTATGCTAGTTGTGTATTTTCGTATTTGGGGTAGTTGTGTATTGTACGTATTTGTGCTAGATATGCATTTGTACAAGTTGTGTAATAATTATGAAAGATGTGTAATATTTGTATAAGTTGTGTATTAATTGCGCATGTTGTGTAATTGCATATGGACGAATTGTTTATTTATACCTTTGTGTATTGATTGTCATTGTGCAAGTTGAGTAATTATATAGCAAGTTTTCTTGTATTAATTGTGCAAAGATGTAAAATAATTACACAAACTGTGTAATAATTGTCCATGTTTTATAATAATTTTTGTGATAATAGTGCATTTATGCAAGTTGTGTTTTTAATATTTGTTGAAGTGGAACTGGTGCAACTGTATTTGTGTGTGAATATTGTGTATTTTGTGTAAGCTCTGTAATCTGATAAAATAGATCTTCATGGTGTAAGTGTATTTTGGTTTATGAGACAATGTGTGGGTATTTCGTGAAAATTATGTTTGTGAAATTGTGTAATTTTAGTGAAAGCGCATTTTTGATTGTCTAAATGCATAAGCATTTTGATATATTTGTGCAAAATACTGTACTTTGTGTAAATGTCATACTCTGAGTGTCCATGCAGTATTGTGTAAATGCTACATTTTCATGTCCAACTGATATATTTTTGCATGTAAATGTTATATTTTTGTCTATAAATGACATATTTTTGTGTGATGGCATATTTTGAGTGTAAATAATATATTTTGCGAATAAATGGCATATTTGGTGTGTAGATGCTGTATTTTCTGTGTGCATGGCATAAATTGCATCTGATTAATGGGGAAATAGTGGCAAAAAACTAGGCTATTCTCTATGAATGTATAGGTTGTGGAGTATGAGTAGGTATGTATGCTTGTATTTGCGACTGTTGGTTTAGAAACAAGTTACCTGATTTGCGTAGCAAATCTAGGATTTTTTGAGGTGTAGAAATGATTAGCCTATGAATATAGTGGCTAGCATCCAGCTGAGTTGCTAGATGGATGAATTGAGGTGCGACATTTGGATAGCTATTTGATGGATGTGAGGACAGTTGACTAGCCTATGAACACAGCCACTAATCCGCTGTACTGCCAGATGTGTGGTAACTACTTGTGGATTATAGTAGAATATCTAGCTATAGGGTTTCATAATTGCTGTTGTGTATAAAACTAGAATAAGAGCTATTTATTAAAACTATTATTGTAAACAAATGCTTTAAGTGGGATCCCTTGGTTGTTTTAAGCATAGGGTGGACATGAATGAGATTGGGTGGAAATATATAGGAGCTGCCTCGTATGTGCCAATAGGACCTCTGCAGTTACCTTTATTCTTATGTTCAGCTCACCTGCTATGCTGCCAGATGTACGATTCTGCTTAAATTGCAGTACGACATTTGGGCTGCTGTTATACTTTTGAACTTATCACTGAATAATGATTACAGTTGTGGATGACTAAAATGTATATTCTTAGTCCTCTGATTAGGTTAGGTGGGGATGGCTAGTCTACTCATTTTTGAATAATAACATTAAATACATATGTCAGTAGAACGCTAAAGGCCGCATTGGTCAATGGCCAGCAATATCTTATCCCTATACCTGAGGTCGCTTTTCGTGATGTCGCCAAACAAAAACAACAATACCTGGTCTGTAGAATGCATTTGTTTGTTATATATAATAAGTTAGGTTAGGTTAGGTTAGAATGGTTTGATTGGGTTTATGAATATCAGAAAATATGAGCAATGAGCAAAAATACGAGCCATTGTAGCTGAATATCAACTTTGATGAAGCACAGAGTACAGTTGAGGTATTAAGCCAGATTAAGAGTTCACACTTATGTGTGAACCTCCTGGGATCCGCATTTACGGCGTTGGCGCCTCGCACCGCATTAGGGATGATGACGTTAGAAAAAGAAGGCAACTGCAGAAGGCCTTATTTAAGAAACATGAGAGGCTTGCTTTTACTGAATGTAGTATTCCTATATATGTACACCGAATGAGTATTTTGATTTGTTATATGCTACCGCAAGGTGTAAGGGAGGTATGTTCTTGAGTGAATGTGAGATGCGCATATCCATTTATGAGTTTATGCAGTAATATTGGATTACTACTGAAATTACATTGAAGTCACCATGCCTGGCAGGGGACTGTTAGTTTATACAGTAATGTTGGATTAGTACTGAAATCGCATTGAAGTCACCACGCCTGGCAGGGGACTGTTTTTATACAAATGAAAGATAGTAAGTTTTCATTTTTATTTTGCCCTATGCTCAATAAGCAATTTCTGAAGAAAGATTGACAAAGCTTAAATTACATTCTCTAGAAAGGCAAAGAAATAGAGGTGACATGATAGAGCTGTGAATGAATGGACATGATAAAGGGGGAATATTAATAGACTACTAAAATTATCAACACTAGACAGAACATGAAACAATGGACATAAATTGGAATAAGTTTAAGATTTAGGAAAAAGACCTGGGTAAATACTGGTTCTGTAAACAGGGTTTGAAGTCATTTCTTATGTTATTATTATGTAATCTTAGCTATAAAATGATCTTAGACAATAGGAAACAGTACGGCAATACCTTATTGAGAAAAACGAGCTTATAATGATTAACGCCATTGCACATTAGGCTTGACAGAAGGCAGCATTTGAATCCCCCTTTGCTATAAATATTGAAAATGGGAATAATTACACTGTAACAGAAAACGGACTTATACAGGGAAAATGAAGACGGGGGTGACGTCATTATCCATTAGCGATGCCTGTGCAGGGTTGCTCAGGTAACGAAATATGATGGGGCCAGGAGCCGGCCTTTTAATCCCCAGGTAAGTTGATGACGTCATTGACCATTGGCTATGCCTGTGCATGGGTCAGGCCATGAAAGAAAATTCGAGAAAACCCTGGGGCCAATGACCGGCTTTTTAATCCCCTTTAACATGCCTGTGCAGGGTCACTAAGCTAACGAAATTTGGGGATGACTGGAGGCGGCCGTTTAATCCCCTTGAGCGAAAATGGCAGGGGCCATAGAGCGACTTGTATAAAACCCAGGGTGCGTAGACCAGCCCCTGAAAAAACGGACGGTCTAAAAGTTGAAAATAGCCCGGCGCCATAGACCGGCCGTGGGAAAAAGCAAAAGGGACGGTCTAAAACGTTGAAAATAGACCGGCCGTGGGAAAAAGCAAAACGGACGGTCTAAAAAGTTGAAAATAGCCCGGCCGTGGGAAAAAGCAAAACGGACGGTCTAAAAAGTTGAAAATAGCCCGGCCGTGGGAAAAAGCAAAACGGACGGTCTAAAACGTTGAAAATAGACCGGTCGTGGGAAAAAGCAAAACGGATGGTCTAAAAAGTTGAAAATAGCCCGGCCGTGGGAAAAAGCAAAACGGACGGTCTAAAAAGTTGAAAATAGACCGGCCGTGGGAAAAAGCAAAAGGGACGGTCTATGGCCCGGTTTACACTACTGTAGAGGGGGGCTGGAGCTACAGGTCCAGGACCAACCCCATGCCAATAGAGGGGGGGGGGACTGGAGCTACAGGTCCAGGACCACCCCCTTGCCAGTAGAGGGGGCTGGAGCTACAGCTACAGCACCAACCTCCTGCCAGTAGAGGGGGCCTGGAGCTACAGGTTCAGCACCAACCCCCTGCCAGTAGAGGGGGGCTGGAGCTACAGTTCCAGCACCAACCCCCCTCCTAGTAGAGGGGGGCTGGAGTTACAGGTCCAGCACCAACCCCCTGCCAGTAGAAGGGGGCTGGAGCTACAGGTCCAGCACCATCCCCCTGCCAGTAGAGGGGGGTTGGAGTTACTGGTTCAGGACCAACCCCACCCTGCCCGTAGAGGGGGCTGCAGCTACAGGTCCAGCACCAACCCCCTGCCAGTAATAGGCGGGGCTAGAGCTACAGGTCCAGCATCAACCCCCTGCCAGTAGAGGGGGCTGGAGCTACAGATTCAGGGCCAATATAAATTGGATAAGTTTAGATTTAGGAAAGACTTGGGTAAATACTGGTTCAGTAACAGGGTTCTTGATTTGTGGAACCAATTGCCGCATAACATTGTGGAGGTGGGGTCCCACGATTGTTTCAAGCATGGGATGGACATGTATATGAGTGGGATTGGGTGGTTATAAATAGGAGCTGCCTCGTATGGGCCAATAGGCCTTCTGCAGTTGCCTTTGTTCTTATGTTCTTATTAAATCCACATCGAAATCCCCTTTTACGTCAACTATCGCTGGGTTCATGTCTCGCTCTAAGACCGGCCCACACCCCATACCCAAGAGTTTCCAATCTATTTGACCCAAAAAATTTCTTAGGCTATTAAAATCAACTTTTCGAAAATCTGGCACTTTAACAGAATTTTCTCCTACAGGTCTATTCCATTCTATGCTAAATCTGATTACTTTGTGATCACTGTTCCCTAGCTCACTCCCTATTTCGATGTCATTAATTTGTGTTTCCCTGTTAGTTAACACTAAATCTAAAATATTATTTTCCCGCGTTGGTTCCTTAATGTGTTGCGTAAGAAAGCAATCGTCAATTAATTCTAGAAAATCTTCTGCTTCACTATTCCCAGTTTTGTTCACCCAGTTTATTCCACTAAAATTAAAGTCACCCATGACATAAATACTGTTAGATCTAGATATTTCATTCCATAGATGCTTTGCTTCCATTCTGTCTAAATTTGGTGGCCTATATATAACTCCTATTATAATATTATTTGCTTTTTCGTTTAATTCTATCCAAATAGTTTCTGTGTGGGGCTCAGTTTTGATTCCCTCTTTGAGACTACATTTCAAATTGTCCCTAACATATATGGCTACTCCCCCTCCTCGTCTAATATATCTATCTGTGTGAAATAGTTTAAATCCATTTATTTGATATTCAGCTAATAGTTCTCTATTTTCTACGTTCATCCACGTTTCGGTAAGTGCAATAATATCTATTTTTCTGTGCAGACAAGAGCATTTAATTCATTAATTTTATTTCTTAGACTTCTACTGTTAGTGTAATATATCCTAAGTGAATTGTTTTTTTGAGGCCCTTTTCTTTCCCTGATCATTTTGCCAATTCTTTTCTCCCACGAACACATACTTTTATTACCTCCTTCCTCCAAATCAATTCCCATACCACTATCTACTAACAGTTTAAACCCAAACAAACACCTCTAACCACTGGTTCCAACGAGTTCGCAACAGCAACAACCCCAGCCCCCGATAGATGCACCCCATCACGAGCATACATTTCATTTCTTCCATAGAAGCATTCCCAGTTTTCTTTGATTCTTAAACAAATAGTAAAACTCAAACCAAACAAATCCCCAGGGCCGGATGAAGTGTTTGCCAGGGTGCTTAGAGAATGCAAAGAGGAGCTGTGTGACCCAATGTCAACCATATTTAATAAATCAATAGAGTCAGGCAGAGTGCCAGAGTTTTGGAAAGCTAACCAGTCGCAACATGGTTTTATAAATGGCCGTTCATAAGAACATAAGAACAAAGGCAACTGCAGAAGGCCTATTGGCTCATACGAGGCAGCTCCTATTTATAACCACCCAATCTCACTCATATACTTGTCCAACCCGCGCTTGAAACAATCGAGGGACCCCCACCTCCAGCACGTTACGCGGTAATTGGTTCCACAAATCAACAACCCTGTTACTGAACCAGTATTTACCCAAGTCTTTCCTAAATCTAAACTTATCCAATTTATACCAATTGTTTTGTGTTCTGTCTTGTGTTGATACTTTTAATACCCTATTAATATCTCCTTTGTTATGTCCATTCATCCACTTGTAAACCACTATCATGTCACCCCTAACTCTTCGCCTTTCCAGTGAATGCAATTTAAGCTTTGTTAATCTTTCTTCATATGAAAGATTCCTAATTTGGGGAATTAGAAATCTTTTCAATCGAAAATTTCGAAAATCAGATTTACGAAAAGCTGATTTTAATAGCCTAAGAATTTTTTTGGGTCAAATAGATAGGAAACTCTTGGGTATGGAGTGTGGGCCGGTCTTGGAGCGAGACATGAACCCAGCGACAGGTGACGTAAAAGGGGATTTCGATGTGGATTTAATATATAACTTATTTAAGAATATTCTAAACAAAGCACAGGAACGTAATATACCATACAAATTGAATAGATCGAATACTAATGACCGAAAGTGGATAACATAATTTAAAGAACCTTATAGGTAAAAAGAGAAATTGGTACAAAAGGATTAAGAATGGGGAAGTAAGGTTAGAACAGGAATTAATACAACTGGTTAGAAATGTTAAAAAAGAGATTAGGAAAGCAAAAAGAAACTATGAAGTTCGCATAGCAGAGCAAGCAAAGTCAAATCCTAAAGGGTTTTTTCAGTTATATCGAACTAAGACTACGGAAAGGATAGGTCCATTAAAATCTGAGACAGGTCAAATAACGGATAATGACAAGGAGATGAGTAGTATTTTTAACAAATATTTTATATCTGTATTTACTAAAGAAGAACTTAACAATATGCCTTCAGCCGAACAAGTCTATGTGGGTGTGGATGAGGACAGGTTGACTAGTTTAGTAGTTACCAGGGAGGATGTAATTAAACAATTAGAAAAACTAAAACCAAACAAATCCCCAGGGCCGGATGAAGTGTTTGCCAGGGTGCTTAAAGAATGCAAAGAGGAGCTTTCCGACCCACTGTCTACCATATTTAATAAATCAATAGAGTCAGGCAGAGTGCCAGAGTCATGGAAGGTAGCTAATGTGGTACCAATTTTTAAGAAAGGAGATAGATCACTTGCGTCAAACTATCGGCCAATTAGCCTAACGTCTATTGTGGAAAAGTTACTTGAATCAATAATTGCAAATACAATTCGTCTCCATCTTGAAAAACAAATTAATAAATGAGTCGCAACATGGTTTTACAAATGGCCGTTCATGTTTAACAAATTTGCTAACTTTTTATTCCAGCATAGTTGAGGCAGTTGATAGTGGTAAGGATTGTGATGTTGTGTACCTTGACTTTAGCAAAGCTTTTGATACAGTGCCACATGAAAGACTAATTAAAAAAATAAAAGCTCATGGTACTGGGGGGTGCTATATTAACTTGGATTAGGGCATGGCTATTCCAAAGGAAACAGAGTTAGTATAAATGGGGTTAAGTCAGAGTGGGATAATGTTGTTAGTGGAGTACCTCAGGGCTCTGTCCTGGGACCTCTGTTGTTTATAATATATAAGAACATAAGAACATAAGAACAAAGGTAACTGCAGAAGGCCTATTGGCCCATACGAGGCAGCTCCTATTCTATAACCACCCAATCCCACTCATATACTTGTCCAACCCGTGCTTGAAACAATCGAGGGACCCCACCTCCACAATGTTACGCGGCAATTGGTTCCACAAATCAACAACCCTGTTACTGAACCAGTATTTACCCAAGTCTTTCCTAAATCTAAACTTATCCAATTTATATCCATTGTTTCGTGTTCTGTCCTGTGTTGATACTTTTAATACCCTATTAATATCCCCGCGGTTATGTCCATTCATCCACTTGTAAACCTCTATCATGTCACCCCTAACTCTTCGCCTTTCCAGTGAATGCAACTTAAGCTTTGTTAATCTTTCTTCATATGAAAGATTTCTAATTTGGGGAATTAACTTAGTCATCCTACGCTAGACACGTTCAAGTGAATTTATATCCATTCTATAATATGGCGACCAAAACTGAACTGCATAATCTAAATGGGGCCTAACTAGAGCAAGATATAGCTTGAGAACCACACCAGGTGTCTTGTTACTAACGCTGCGATTAATAAATCCAAGTGTCCGATTTGCCTTATTACGAACATTTATGCATTGATCCTTTTGTTTTAAATTCTTACTAATCATAACTCCCAGATCCCTTTCGCAATCCGACTTCGCAATCACAACACCATCTAGCTCGTATCTTGTAACTCTATCATCATTACCTAACCTCAGAACTTTACATTTATCAGCATTAAACTGCATCTGCCAATCCTTTGACCATTTCAAAACCCTATCTAGATCAACTTGAAGTGATAGTGAGTCCTCCTCCGAATTAATTTCCCTACCGATTTTCGTATCATCGGCAAATTTGCAAATGTTGCTACTCAAACCTGAATCTAAATCATTTATATATATTATAAACAACAGAGGTCCCAGGACAGAGCCTTGAGGCACTCCACTTACAACATTTTCCCACTCTGACTTGATTCCATTTATACTAACTCTCTGTTTCCTTTGGTATAGCCATGCCCTAATCCAGCTTAATATAGCACCCCCAATACCATGAGACTCTATCTTTTTAATCAGTCTTTCATGTGGCACTGTATCAAAAGCTTTGCTAAAGTCAAGGTATACAACATCGCAATCCTTACCACTATCAACTGCCTCAACAATGCTAGAATAAAAAGATAACAAATTTGTTAAACATGAACGGCCATTTATAAAACCATGTTGCGACTCAATTATTAATTTATGTTTTTCAAGATGAAGACGAATTTTATTTGCTATTATAGATTCGAGTAACTTTCCCACAATAGACGTTAGGCTAATTGGTCGATAGTTAGACGCAAGTGATGTATCTCCTTTCTTAAAAACTGGTATCACATTAGCAACTTTCCAAAACTCTGGCACTCTGCCTGACTCTATTGATTTATTAAATATGGTTGACAGTGGGTCACAAAGCTCCTCTTTGCATTCTTTAAGCACCCTGGCAAACACTTCATCCGGCCCTGGGGATTTGTTTGGTTTGAGTTTTACTATTTGTTTAAGAACATCCTCCCTGGTAACTGCTAAACTCGTCAACCTGTCCTCGTCCCCACCCACATAGACTTGTTCGGCTGAAGGCATATTGTTAAGTTCCTCTTTAGTAAATACAGATACAAAATATTTATTAAAAATACTACTCATCTCTTCATCACTATCTGTTATTTGACCTGTCTCAGTTTTTAATGGACCTATCCTTTCCCTAGTCTTAGTACGATATAACTGAAAAAACCCTTTAGGATTTGTCTTTGCTTGCCCTGCTATGCGAACTTCATAGTTTCTTTTTGCTTTCCTTATCTCTTTTTTAACATTTCTAACCAGTTGTACGAATTCCTGTTCTAAAGTGACCTCCCCATTTTTAATCCTTTTGTACCAAGCTCTCTTTTTACCTATAAGGTTCTTCAAATTCTTTGTTATCCACTTTGGGTCATTAGTATACGATCTATTCAATTTGTATGGTATACTACGTTCCTGTGCTTTGTTTAGAATATTCTTAAATAAGTTATATATTGAATCCACATCGAAATCCCCATTTAAGTCACCTATCGCTGGGTTCATGTCTCGCTCCAAGACCGGCCCACACCCCATACCCAAGCCTTTCCAATCAATTTGACCCAAAAAATTTCTTAGGCTATTAAAATCAGCTTTTCGAAAATCTGGCACTTTAACAGAATTTTCTCCTACTGGTCTATTCCATTCTATGCTAAATCTGATTTCTTTGTGATCACTGCTCCCTAGCTCACTCCCTATTTCGATGTCATTAATTTGCGTTTCCCTGTTAGTTAACACTAAATCTAAAATATTATTTTCCCGTGTTGGTTCCTTAATGTGTTGCGTAAGAAAGCAATCGTCAATTAATTCTAGAAAATCTTCTGCTTCACTATTCCCTGTTTTGTTCAACCAGTTTATTCCGCTAAAATTAAAGTCACCCATGACATAAATACTGTTAGATCTAGATGCTCTAGATATTTCATCCCATAGATGCTTTGCTTCCATTCTGTCTAAATTTGGTGGCCTATATATTACTCCTATTATAATATTATTAGCTTTTTCGTTTAATTCAATCCAAATAGTTTCTGTGTGTGGCTCAGTTTTGATTCCCTCTTTGAGACTACATTTCAAATTGTCCCTAACATATATGGCTACTCCACCTCCTCGTCTAATATATCTATCTGTGTGAAATAGTTTAAATCCATATATTTGATATTCAGCTAATAGTTCTCTATTTTCTACATTCATCCACGTTTCGGTAAGTGCAATAATATCTATTTTTTCTGTGCAGACAAGAGCATTTAATTCGTTAATTTTATTTCTTAGACTTCTACTGTTAGTGTAATATACCCTAAGTGAATTGTTATTTTGCGGACCTTCTCTTTCCCTGATCGTTTTGCCAATTCCTTTCTCCCACAAACACATACTTTTATTACCTCCTTCCTCCAAATCAATTCCCATACCTCTATCTACTAACAGTTTAAACCCAAACAAACACCTCTAACCACTTCTTCTAGCGAGTTCGCAACAGCAACAACCCCAGCTCTCGATAGATGCACCCCATCACGAGCATACATTTCATTTCTTCCATAGAAGTGTTCCCAGTTGTCTATGAAAGATATTGCATTTGATTTGCAATATCTTTCCAGCCGGCAATTGACACCAAGTGCCCTCGATATCCATTCATTTCCCACTCCCTTTCTTGGAAGAATGCCACATATGATCGGGATTCCTCCCTTGCTCCTAACTAACTCTATGGCTGTTTTATACCTCTGAATCAGTTCCTCACTCCTGACTCGACCAACATCATTTCCTCCCACGCTAATGCAATGAATGGGATTGTTCCCATTACCAGCCATAATATCATTCATGTTGTTTATAATATCACCAATGCCAGCTCCGGGATAGCAAACCCTTAACCTGTTCCCCCTATCTCTAGCACAAAACGTTCTATCCAAATACCTTATCTGGGAATCTCCCACAACTAATGTTTGCTTAGGTACTTCCTTTACTTTCTGTAAAGGAAGTATATATAAATGATTTAAATTCAGGTTTGAGTAGCAACATTTACAAATTTGCCGATGATACGAAAATCGGTAGGGAAATTAATTCGGAGGAGGACTCACTATCACTTCAAGTTGATCTAGATAGGGTTTTGAAATGATCAAATGATTGGCAAATGCAGTTTAATGCTGATAAATGTAAAGTTCTGAGGCTAGGTAATGATGATAGAGTTACAAGATACGAGCTAGATGGTGTTGAGATTGCGAAGTCGGATTGCGAAAGGGATCTGGGAGTTATGATTAGTAAGAATTTAAAACAAAAGGATCAATGCATAAATGTTCGTAATAAGGCGAATAGGACACTGGGATTTATTAATCGAAGCGTTAGTAACAAGACACCTGGTGTGGTTCTTAAGCTATATCTTGCACTGGTTAGGCCCCATTTATATTATGCAGTTCAGTTTTGGTCGCCGTATTATAGAATGGATATAAATTCACTTGAACGTGTCCAACGTAGGATGACTAAGTTAATTCCCCAAATTAGAAATCTTTCATATGAAGAAAGATTAACAAAGCTTACGTTGCATTCACTGGAAAGGCGAAGAGTTAGGGGTGACATGATAGAGGTTTACAAGTGGATGAATGGACATAACAGGGGGGATATTAATAGGGTATTAAAAATATCAACACAAGACAGAACACGAAACAATGGGTATAAATTGGATAAGTTTAGATTTAGGAAAGACTTGGGTAAATACAACAAACAGGGTTGTTGATTCGTGGAACCAATTGTCGCGTAACGTGGTGGAGGTGGTGTCCCTCGATTGTTTCAAGCGCGGGTTGGACAAGTATATGAGTGGGATTAGGTGGTTATAGAATAGGAGCTGCCTCGTATGGGCCAATAGGCCTTCTGCAGTTACCTTTGTTCTTATGTTCTTAATTAAGTTAGTCATCCTACGTTGGACACGTTCAAGTGAAATTATATCCATTCTATAGTACGGCGACCAAAACTGAACTGCATAATCTAAATGGGGCTAACCAGAGCTTTATTCTTATGATCCTATGTTCAAACCTGAATCTAAATAATTTATATATATTATGATTAACAGAGGTTCCAGGACTATGTTTTTATATTGAGAGAGATGCTACATGTCTCCTCCCAGTGAGATGTACGTAGGATATAAATTAACTAACATTTGACGTCTTTACATATGACTGTTGACAGCAAGCTGAGGACAGAGATCATTCGCTCCAGAAACGCGTAATAAAACATAAGAAGCAGCTGTCGAAAATATTAGCTCTTGTGAAAGTGGTAGTGACGCATTGAGGACGTTATGTCGCAGGAACATAATACGAAACTATCGAAACTGGACTTCTATCAAATTCTGGGGATAACTATTGATGCCGAGGAAAAGGAGATTAAGAAATCGTACAGACAAAGAGCTCTTAAATGTCATCCGGATAAGAATCCAGATAACCCATTCGCTACTGATGAATTTGACAAACTTAAGAAAATTCTTGAGATTTTGTTAGATCCAGGAACACGTAAAGCATATGACAAGACCCTCAAGAGTCGTAAAGCAGCAGCTGCCAGAGCCCGTGAACATGTTACCAGATCACAGAAACTAAGGTCAGATTTGGAGGAACGGGAACGACGTGTTCAACGCAGTAGGGAACAGCAAGATATGTCACAAGAAGAACAGTTTCGACGTGAATTGAAAAGATTGGACAAGGAGGGCGAGCAACTTATTTTGGAGGAACTGGATCGAGTAAATAGGGAGGTAGGGGCAGAGCTTTTTTGGAGTTCATCTAAAGTCTCCAAAAGCAGTGAACCTCCAGCTATGGACACACGGGGTCACAAAGTTAAAGTTAAGTGGATGTCAACAGACGATTGGCCAGGGTATTCCCAGCAGGAAATTAACCAACTCTTCTATAAGTGGGGAGACATCAATGCTCTGGTTATGGTGCAGAAAAATAGAAAAGGAACAGCATTAATAGAATATAAGACCAAAAATGCAGCGGATATGGCAGTGCAGTTTGAGAGAGGTCAAACTGGCAAACCAGTAAAAGTTACACACATGTGAGAGGCACCTCACAAAAAGCCTCATATCCTCCAAAAAGAATCCTAAAAATTATGAGTGTAAGGACAAATCCAATTTAAACTTTGAATCTAGTTGTCGTGAATCAGTAGAGAATGTGAGCCAAACCAGTTAAATGTTTCTCAATCAAATTTTATAATAATAAACAAGTTGTTTGATTGCTTTGGATGAAAATAATCTTTTATAATTTGTACAAAAATATATATCTCATGTTGTCTTGATTTGTCCAAGAAACCGACCTTCAAATACTTCTTACTTAGTTTTATTTTCCCATTATGTGTGTTGCATGTCTCTGTCTGCGGAGGCATACTTCTCTGTTCCTTAGAGAAGGGTGGTAGACACCACAAGAGTGGTAGGTGGGAACTGCTAGAGTGATAGACACTCAGATCCCTACGTCTGGGATACTCTTGGATGTAGGTTCGATTAATATATTCCCCTTTATTATTAATTATTAATTACCCCTCACAGAGCAGCCATGAGACCCCCCATAACAGTAGATCTACTTTTGAAGCGAAGGGGGAAGGTGCGAAATGGACGGCATTTGTGAACACTGGCAGTAAAGGAAATTTCACGAAAAATTCAGCCTTCAACAAGTTGAGACATTTTACCTTAGGAGTTGTGGAAATAATTTGACTGGGCAAAAATTTAATGGGCAAAAGATAGACATCTTGGGACAAGATAACTTTGACATAAGTAAGTTTTCTAGAGACATTTTAATCGGTATGGATTTCTTGAAAAGATTTGATTACTCCTAGTCTGCACAAAAGTTGCGAGGAACTGCAGATTGTAGCTGGGAAAGATTTTTTATGTTGAAATGGTCGACCATCCTCCATTAGTGGCTTTAATTAAAAGGAAGCAGAAGTATAGCGTAAATTACCCAAAATTACTTTTCATGTCTCTTCCAGACACTAATAAGAGGTCATGTGGGATGTATGCACTGACCAAGCAAAAGTTGCCCACCACATTTTGTAAAATTCATTAAAGTGTCCGTGGGATGTCACATCCTACCAGGAAATACCCTACAGGTGCCTGGAAGATGTCAAGTAATAATTCCTCACCATCTAATTGTGGTGCTTGATTAAGGTGCACTTATTCCAATAAACTCAACGACACTGAAGCCGCTTCCGTCCCGAGAGAGAGGGAGAGACCGTTGTACATCTACGTCCTGTTCTACTGTGGTCACCTGTTGTTTCAGTCTCATCCATCATTACTGTTTTGTGACCTCGAGTTGAAAATTGAGCCGTGTCTCTTTAGCAAGGTTCACCCAGCAGGCTGCAGCCAGCCACAGACTGTCACCTGTCGGTCGTGCTATCTGGTCGGATAGTTCTATCATTCTTCAGCAGAAACCGGAATGGTGTACAAGAGGACGAGGATGCTCCACATTCTAAAATTGGTGGTCGTCGAAACTACAATCAACTACACGTCACTGGTCTAACAGATTTTTTTTTTAACATTTGTTGTGTAATAATGTTAAAATGTTATGTTTGCTCTATTTTGTTATTGTATTCAATTTCTGAAAAAATTAAGATCTCTGAATACCTAGGAATGTAATTTTGGAAAACCTAAATGTTGAAAACTAGAAATATAGTAGTGAAATTCTATTAAAGTGGAAATGTACAATTTTTTCACATGGACCCGTTCTCGAGATAGAGCTCTCTAGTATGAGAGTTATTGCAATGTGTCTAGGACGTAGGCTCTGGAAAATGATAATTGTCATTTTCTTGTTCCGCATTCATTGGTGCAAGAGGGGTTGACAACATTAACTTTATACTCTTAGCTGGAAGTATGTACACATTTTGTTGCTGCGTACTCATTTGAGAACTGTGATATTAAAAGTAGTATTGATAATAAACACATTTGTAAGATTGTCAGAATGTCATTTTGGACATTGATTTTGAATGTTAGGTTTGATAATTAAGTGACATGTGGCAAAAAGTGACCACAGATGGTGACTGGAACACATGAATGAACTTGAAGAGTTCAGTGTTCTCCTGAAGCAGTGAGATTTCAGCATGTATTGGAATTCTTGTGTTACGCGTTCATGACGAAACACGTTGATGGACGCCGATGGCCAATGATATTTGTTGGCCAGATTTTGTGATAGTGGTTGCAATATTGAATTTAGTTATATCAATTCTGAGTATTGAATTTTTCTTCCAGGTGTATTGGGAAGATTGCTGGACTATAAACAGCATTACAGTCGGGTGTCAGATAACTGGATTCAGCATTTGAATTATGCCGATTATTTCGATACAATCTGCAGATTTTAAATTCTATAGATAGGGTAGATTTTGAATATTTTTTTGAGGCACTGGTTAAATTTTTATATAAAATAAAGGATTGGGCTGGTACCGCTACCTCAAAGTCGACCAAGGCATTCAATATCCAGGCTGAAGCCTTCCCCAGACCTCCCTACAAGAGGCATCTCGAGTAGTGCCTCCACACACCTTAACTACTTGACGAGTAACTCCCGCGGTAGTAGCAAATCTCAGACCCAGGCGTCACCACTCACCCAGCCCGGCCAAACACCACCCAGGCGTCACCAATCACCCAGCCCGGCCAAACACCACCCAGGCGTCACCACTCACCAGTAGTGTAAACCAGGCCATAACGTGTCCGTTTTGCTTTTCCTAAGGGACACGTTATGGCCCCATGTTTTTTCGTTACCCCGGTGAGATTTAAGGGACACGTTATGGCCCCATGTTTTTTCGTTACCCCGGTGAGATTTAAGGGACACGTTATGGCCCCATGTTTTTTCGTTAGCCCGGTGAGCCATGCACGGGCATTGCTAATGGTCAATGACGTCATCAACTTACCTGGGGATTAAAAGGCCGGCTCCTGGCCCCATCATATTTCGCACAGGCATTGCTAATAGTCACCCCGTATTCTTCTTCCCTGAATAAGTCCGTTTTCTGTTATAGTATGTTTATTCCCATTTTTAATGTTTATAGCAAAGGGGGATACAAATGCTGCCTTCTGTCAAGCCTAATGTGCAATGGTGTTAATCATTATAAGCTCGTTTTTCTCAATAAGGTATTGCCGTACGGTTTCCCATTGTCTAAGATCATTTTATAGCTAAGATTACATAATAACATAAGAAATGAGTTCAAACCCTGTTTACAGAACCAGTATTTACCCAGGTCTTTTTCCTAAATCTAAATCTAAAACTTATTCCAATTTATGTCCATTGTTTCATGTTCTATCTAGTGTTGATAATTTTAATAGTCTATTAATATTCCCCCTTTATCATGTCCATTCATTCACAGCTCTATCATGTCACCTCTATTTCTTTGCCTTTCTAGAGAATGTAATTTAAGCATTGTCAATCTTTCTTCAGAAATTGCTTATTGAGCATAGGGCAAAATAAAAATGAAAACTTACTATCTTTCATTTGTATGAAAACAGTCCCCTGCCAGGCGTGGTGACTTCAATGCGATTTCAGTACTAATCCAATATTACTGTATAAACTATCAGTCTCCTGCCAGGCATGGTGACTTCAATGCGATTTTCAGTAGTAATCCAATATTACTGCATATATATATGCAGTAATATATATATATATATATATATATATATATATATATATATATATATATATATATATATTCTGGCTACCTAGTAGCCAGAACGTCGTATTCGGCCTACTATGCAAGGCCCGATTTGCCTAATAAGCCAAGTTTTCCTGAAATAATATATTTTCTCTAATTTTTTTCTTATGAAATGATAAAGCTACCCATTTCATTATGTATGAGGTCAATTTTTTTTTATTTGAGTTAAAATTAACGTAGATATATGACCGAACCTAACCAACCCTACCTAACCTAACCTAACCTATCTTTATAGGTTAGGTTGGGTAGCAGAAAAAGTTAGGTTAGGTTAGGTTAGGTAGGTTAGGTAGTCGAAAAACAATTAATTCATGAAAACTTGACTTATTAGGCAAATTGGGCCTTGAATAGTAGGCTGAGAAGTGCGTTCTGGCTACTAGGTACGACATATATATATATATTTATGACAATGTCAGACCACGGAGGAAAAATGAAACAGGAAATTTCCTTAAGTACTTTCGTATATTAAATACATCTTCAGAAGGTAGTTGGAAAAATTTATGCCTTTCCCACCTAAATTTTACCTAATTTATGCCAATTTCCACCGAATATACCCAAATGTTTTGTATCTTAGCATGGTCAAAGTTCATTTCACCCAAGTTTTTCACCTATTCCATCTTACCTTACACAGCCTTACCTAACCTGACCTAGCATATCCCAAGCTAGATTTGATTAGAGTTCGTGGAAGATAAGGAAAATAAGGTAAATGGTAATTAAATAGTTTTGGTGAGTTATATCCCTTTCTAACTAAGGTTAGGTTAAGGATGGTTAAGTCGAACTGATGTAGAGAAAATTCCCATTATTATCATGTTTTCCATTAACCTTCCTCCCTCAGGTAATAGAGGTTAGGTTGAGGATGGATGAATTATGTGAAATAAAATATGCTACAAGTATGATGCAATGTTGAACCAAGATTCGTGTATCAGAGGTTAGGTCCAGGGAGGTTGGGTTGATGCATAAACAACACCTTCTTCCCATAAATACAATAAATTTGAAGTTTGATAAATGGAGGTTAGGTCAAGGACGGTTGGGTTGTTGCACAAACAACACGTCCTTCCATATTTACGATAAATTTGAAGTTAGAGGAAGGGAGGTTAGGTCCAGGACGGTTGGGTTGATGTGTAAAAACTAAACACTATATCTACAATATTGAACACAGTTCCAAGTTTTAAAGGAGAGGGGCTCTTAGGTCCATATCCAAAACATCACTTTTCTATGAATATGGTTACAATGTTCAACAAAGAACCTAGCAGGTTAGGCACAGTGCGGATAGGTTCATATCCAAAACTTCAATTTTTGATGAAAAATAGATAAAATATTCAACAAAGCTCCAAGACTCTTGCAGGTTAGGCACGGGCATTTAGGTTCATATCCAAAAAACATCACTTCTCTGAGTATATGTAGTATCAGAGGCTAGGTCCAGGTTTAGATGGAATGGATGAAAATGTGGGTAAAATGGGTTTTGGCTGTGCTATGATACACAACAATTAGGCATATTTGGTGGAAATTGTCTCCAATTTGATGGCGATAGCTTAAATTAACCCAACTTTAATCAAATCTGCTAGGTCAGGGATAGGTAAGGCTATGTAGGGTAGGTTGGAATATGTGAAAACTCGGGTAAAATGGTCTTTGGCTGAGCTATGTAACAAATCATTTTGGGTATATTGGGTAGAAATTGTCTTAAATTAGGTTGAATTTAGGTGAGTCAGCATAAATTTCACGAACTCTAATCAAATCTAGCTTGGGATATGCTAGGTCAGGTTAGGTAAGGCTGTGTAAGGTAAGATGGAATAGGTGAAAAACTTGGGTGAAATGAACTTTGACCATGCTAAGATACAAAACATTTGGGTATATTCGGTGGAAATTGGCATAAATTAGGTAAAATTTAGGTGGGAAAGGCATAAATTTTGCCAACTATAATCAAATCTGACTTTGGATATGCCAGGAGAGAATGGGTAGGGTTGTCTAGGGCAGGTTGGAATAGGTGAAAACTCAGCTAAAATGAGCTTTGGCCGTGCTATGTTCCAAAACATTTTTGGGTATATTTGGTGGAAATTGTCTTAAATTAGGTCAAATTTATATGGGATAACTTAAATTTCGCCGACTTTAACCAAATCTAGGTTTGGATATGCTAGGATAGGTTAGGTAAGGTTGCGTAGGGTACGATGGAATAGGAGAAAATGTAGGTAAAAATGGGCTTTGGCAGTGCTGTGATACAGAACATTTGGATATATTTGGTGGGAATTGCCTTAAATTAGATAGAATTTAGGTGGGATAGCTTAAATTTCGCAGACTTCAACCAAATCTAGGTTTGGATATGGTAGGATAGGTTAGGTAAGGTTGCATAGGGTAGGATGGAATAGGAGAAAATGTAGGTAAAAATGGGCTTTGGCAGTGCTGTGATACGCAACATTTGGGGATATTTGGTGGGAATTGCCTTAAATTAGGTCGAATTTATGTGGGATAGCTTAAATTTCGCAGACTTTAACCAAATCCAGGTTTGGATATGATAGGTTAGGTGAGGTTGTGTAGGGTAGGATGGAATAGGAGAAAATGTAGGTAAAAATGGGCTTTGGTGATGCTATGATACACAACATTTGGGTATATTTGGTGGAAATTGCCTTAAATTAGGTCATATTTAGGTGGCATAACATAAATTTCGCCAACTTTAACCAAATCCAGGTTTGGATATGCTAGGTCAGGTTAGGTGAGGTTGTGTAGGGTAGTATGGAATAGGAGAAAATGGGCTTTGGCAGTGCTATGCTACGCAACATTTGGGTATATTTGGTGGAAATTGCCATAAATTATGTCGAATTAAAGTGGCATAGCTTAAATTTCACCAACTTGAACTAAATCTAGGTTTGATTATGCCAGGTCAGGTTAGGTGAGGTCGTGTAGGGAAGGACATATATAATATCTTAGGGTAATGAACTAGCATGTTTATGAAATAGTGTAAATTTTCCTATTTGGGGTTCGAGCTATATGGCAGACTCATATAATGTATGGACAGAGGCGACATAGGCTTGTATGTGAAGATATGGGATGCTCATATTTAGTTTAGCTAGGTTGAATTTAGTCAAATTTGCGAAGTATATTTGTTATAGATTTAGATGAATTTAAGTTTTAACAAGATGCATTTTGATAAGATATAGCAAATTTGTCTAAAATTATCATAGAAAATACTGACTTCACCTAACCCCACCTGCCCTAACATAACTAAGGCTAGAACAAATAAGTCTGTTAGATGATTTGAATAAATACATAAATATGGGTGGTCTGATTGGAGAGGATGTAACAAGGAAGGTATTAATTAGACATTAAAACAGTGGACATATGTTAGATGAATAGTTTAGCACTAATAATGTTGATATCTTAATGGAAAAAGAATGTGTTATATATTGAGATAGGAAGTCATATGCACCATTTTTATATGTGAAATTCTGACTTTTGGGGAGTTGGTTATACTCAGCATATTATAATTAATGTCCTAAATATACCCAGAAAAATATCATGCAAATTGTGTATTGTTTGACCTAGTTGGTTGTGTTTGTACATATATAGCACAATTAATATACTTGTGTATTAATTGTGCAGATTATGTATTTTGCATAAGTTGTATGATTATTGCAATTATGTATTGATTATATTTCTATAAATTGTGTATTGTTTTGTGAAAGTTGTATGTATTAATTGTATATGTTTTTGTATGTGTATTTGCGGAAATTGCTTAGTTGTGTATTTAATGAATATGTGCTAGTTATGTATTGTTCATATTTGGTAAGTTGTGTATTGTTCATATTTTGGTAAGTTGTGTATTGGTTATATTTTTGAGCGAGTTGTGTAAATGTCGCAATTGTATTTGTGTAAATTGTGTATTTATGCTAGTTGTGTATTTTCGTATTTGGGGTAGTTGTGTATTGTACGTATTTGTGCTAGATATGCATTTGTACAAGTTGTGTAATAATTATGAAAGATGTGTAATATTTGTATAAGTTGTGTATTAATTGCGCATGTTGTGTAATTGCATATGGACGAATTGTTTATTTATACCTTTGTGTATTGATTGTCATTGTGCAAGTTGAGTAATTATATAGCAAGTTTTCTTGTATTAATTGTGCAAAGATGTAAAATAATTACACAAACTGTGTAATAATTGTCCATGTTTTATAATAATTTTTGTGATAATAGTGCATTTATGCAAGTTGTGTTTTTAATATTTGTTGAAGTGGAACTGGTGCAACTGTATTTGTGTGTGAATATTGTGTATTTTGTGTAAGCTCTGTAATCTGATAAAATAGATCTTCATGGTGTAAGTGTATTTTGGTTTATGAGACAATGTGTGGGTATTTCGTGAAAATTATGTTTGTGAAATTGTGTAATTTTAGTGAAAGCGCATTTTTGATTGTCTAAATGCATAAGCATTTTGATATATTTGTGCAAAATACTGTACTTTGTGTAAATGTCATACTCTGAGTGTCCATGCAGTATTGTGTAAATGCTACATTTTCATGTCCAACTGACATATTTTTGCATGTAAATGTTATATTTTTGTCTATAAATGACATATTTTTGTGTGATGGCATATTTTGAGTGTAAATAATATATTTTGCGAATAAATGGCATATTTGGTGTGTAGATGCTGTATTTTCTGTGTGCATGGCATAAATTGCATCTGATTAATGGGGAAATGGTGGCAAAAAACTAGGCTATTCTCTATGAATGTATAGGTTGTGGAGTATGAGTAGGTATGTATGCTTGTATTTGCGACTGTTGGTTTAGAAACAAGTTACCTGATTTGCGTAGCAAATCTAGGATTTTTTGAGGTGTAGAAATGATTAGCCTATGAATATAGTGGCTAGCAGCCAGCTGAGTTGCTAGATGGATGAATTGAGGTGCGACATTTGGATAGCTATTTGATGGATGTGAGGACAGTTGACTAGCCTATGAACACAGCCACTAATCCGCTGTACTGCCAGATGTGTGGTAACTACTTGTGGATTATAGTAGAATATCTAGCTATAGGGTTTCATAATTGCTGTTGTGTATAAAACTAGAATAAGAGCTATTTATTAAAACTATTATTGTAAACAAATGCTTTAAGTGGGATCCCTTGGTTGTTTTAAGCATAGGGTGGACATGAATGAGATTGGGTGGAAATATATAGGAGCTGCCTCGTATGTGCCAATAGGACCTCTGCAGTTACCTTTATTCTTATGTTCAGCTCACCTGCTATGCTGCCAGATGTACGATTCTGCTTAAATTGCAGTACGACATTTGGGCTGCTGTTATACTTTTGAACTTATCACTGAATAATGATTACAGTTGTGGATGACTAAAATGTATATTCTTAGTCCTCTGATTAGGTTAGGTGGGGATGGCTAGTCTACTCATTTTTGAATAATAACATTAAATACATATGTCAGTAGAACGCTAAAGGCCGCATTGGTCAATGGCCAGCAATATCTTATCCCTATACCTGAGGTCGCTTTTCGTGATGTCGCCAAACAAAAACAACAATACCTGGTCTGTAGAATGCATTTGTTTGTTATATATAATAAGTTAGGTTAGGTTAGGTTAGAATGGTTTGATTGGGTTTATGAATATCAGAAAATATGAGCAATGAGCAAAAATACGAGCCATTGTAGCTGAATATCAACTTTGATGAAGCACAGAGTACAGTTGAGGTATTAAGCCAGATTAAGAGTTCACACTTATGTGTGAACCTCCTGGGATCCGCATTTACGGCGTTGGCGCCTCGCACCGCATTAGGAATGATGACGTTAGAAAAAGAAGGCAACTGCAGAAGGCCTTATTTAAGAAACATGAGAGGCTTGCTTTTACTGAATGTAGTATTCCTATATATGTACACCGAATGAGTATTTTGATTTGTTATATGCTACCGCAAGGTGTAAGGGAGGTATGTTCTTGAGTGAATGTGAGATGCGCATATCCATTTATGAGTTTATGCAGTAATATTGGATTACTACTGAAATTGCATTGAAGTCACCATGCCTGGCAGGGGACTGTTAGTTTATACAGTAATGTTGGATTAGTACTGAAATCGCATTGAAGTCACCACGCCTGGCAGGGGACTGTTTTTATACAAATGAAAGATAGTAAGTTTTCATTTTTATTTTGCCCTATGCTCAATAAGCAATTTCTGAAGAAAGATTGACAAAGCTTAAATTACATTCTCTAGAAAGGCAAAGAAATAGAGGTGACATGATAGAGCTGTGAATGAATGGACATGATAAAGGGGGAATATTAATAGACTACTAAAATTATCAACACTAGACAGAACATGAAACAATGGACATAAATTGGAATAAGTTTAAGATTTAGGAAAAAGACCTGGGTAAATACTGGTTCTGTAAACAGGGTTTGAAGTCATTTCTTATGTTATTATTATGTAATCTTAGCTATAAAATGATCTTAGACAATAGGAAACAGTACGGCAATACCTTATTGAGAAAAACGAGCTTATAATGATTAACGCCATTGCACATTAGGCTTGACAGAAGGCAGCATTTGAATCCCCCTTTGCTATAAATATTGAAAATGGGAATAATTACACTGTAACAGAAAACGGACTTATACAGGGAAAATGAAGACGGGGGTGACGTCATTATCCATTAGCGATGCCTGTGCAGGGTTGCTCAGGTAACGAAATATGATGGGGCCAGGAGCCGGCCTTTTAATCCCCAGGTAAGTTGATGACGTCATTGACCATTGGCTATGCCTGTGCATGGGTCAGGCCATGAAAGAAAATTCGAGAAAACCCTGGGGCCAATGACCGGCTTTTTAATCCCCTTTAACATGCCTGTGCAGGGTCACTAAGCTAACGAAATTTGGGGATGACTGGAGGCGGCCGTTTAATCCCCTTGAGCGAAAATGGCAGGGGCCATAGAGCGACTTGTATAAAACCCAGGGTGCGTAGACCAGCCCCTGAAAAAACGGACGGTCTAAAAGTTGAAAATAGCCCGGCGCCATAGACCGGCCGTGGGAAAAAGCAAAAGGGACGGTCTAAAACGTTGAAAATAGACCGGCCGGGGGAAAAAGCAAAACGGACGGTCTAAAAAGTTGAAAATAGCCCGGCCGTGGGAAAAAGCAAAACGGACGGTCTAAAAAGTTGAAAATAGCCCGGCCGTGGGAAAAAGCAAAACGGACGATCTAAAAAGTTGAAAATAGACCGGTCGTGGGAAAAAGCAAAACGGACGGTCTAAAAAGTTGAAAATAGCCCGGCCGTGGGAAAAAGCAAAACGGACGGTCTAAAAAGTTGAAAATAGACCGGCCGTGGGAAAAAGCAAAAGGGACGGTCTATGGCCCGGTTTACACTACTGTAGAGGGGGGCTGGAGCTACAGGTCCAGGACCAACCCCATGCCAATAGAGGGGGGGGGGGACTGGAGCTACAGGTCCAGGACCACCCCCTTGCCAGTAGAGGGGGCTGGAGCTACAGCTACAGCACCAACCTCCTGCCAGTAGAGGGGGCCTGGAGCTACAGGTTCAGCACCAACCCCCTGCCAGTAGAGGGGGGCTGGAGCTACAGTTCCAGCACCAACCCCCCTCCTAGTAGAGGGGGGCTGGAGTTACAGGTCCAGCACCAACCCCCTGCCAGTAGAAGGGGGCTGGAGCTACAGGTCCAGCACCATCCCCCTGCCAGTAGAGGGGGGTTGGAGTTACTGGTTCAGGACCAACCCCACCCTGCCCGTAGAGGGGGCTGCAGCTACAGGTCCAGCACCAACCCCCTGCCAGTAATAGGCGGGGCTAGAGCTACAGGTCCAGCATCAACCCCCTGCCAGTAGAGGGGGCTGGAGCTACAGATTCAGGGCCAATATAAATTGGATAAGTTTAGATTTAGGAAAGACTTGGGTAAATACTGGTTCAGTAACAGGGTTGTTGATTTGTGGAACCAATTGCCGCATAACATTGTGGAGGTGGGGTCCCACGATTGTTTCAAGCATGGGATGGACATGTATATGAGTGGGATTGGGTGGTTATAAATAGGAGCTGCCTCGTATGGGCCAATAGGCCTTCTGCAGTTGCCTTTGTTCTTATGTTCTTATTAAATCCACATCGAAATCCCCTTTTACG
Organism: Procambarus clarkii; assembly: GCF_040958095.1. Taxonomy (NCBI): domain Eukaryota; kingdom Metazoa; phylum Arthropoda; class Malacostraca; order Decapoda; family Cambaridae; genus Procambarus; species Procambarus clarkii. The sequence continues at coordinate 3,807,317 of NC_091166.1, forward strand.
TCAACTATCGCTGGGTTCATGTCTCGCTCTAAGACCGGCCCACACCCCATACCCAAGAGTTTCCAATCTATTTGACCCAAAAAATTTCTTAGGCTATTAAAATCAACTTTTCGAAAATCTGGCACTTTAACAGAATTTTCTCCTACAGGTCTATTCCATTCTATGCTAAATCTGATTACTTTGTGATCACTGTTCCCTAGCTCACTCCCTATTTCGATGTCATTAATTTGTGTTTCCCTGTTAGTTAACACTAAATCTAAAATATTATTTTCCCGCGTTGGTTCCTTAATGTGTTGCGTAAGAAAGCAATCGTCAATTAATTCTAGAAAATCTTCTGCTTCACTATTCCCAGTTTTGTTCACCCAGTTTATTCCACTAAAATTAAAGTCACCCATGACATAAATACTGTTAGATCTAGATATTTCATTCCATAGATGCTTTGCTTCCATTCTGTCTAAATTTGGTGGCCTATATATAACTCCTATTATAATATTATTTGCTTTTTCGTTTAATTCTATCCAAATAGTTTCTGTGTGGGGCTCAGTTTTGATTCCCTCTTTGAGACTACATTTCAAATTGTCCCTAACATATATGGCTACTCCCCCTCCTCGTCTAATATATCTATCTGTGTGAAATAGTTTAAATCCATTTATTTGATATTCAGCTAATAGTTCTCTATTTTCTACGTTCATCCACGTTTCGGTAAGTGCAATAATATCTATTTTTCTGTGCAGACAAGAGCATTTAATTCATTAATTTTATTTCTTAGACTTCTACTGTTAGTGTAATATATCCTAAGTGAATTGTTTTTTTGAGGCCCTTTTCTTTCCCTGATCATTTTGCCAATTCTTTTCTCCCACGAACACATACTTTTATTACCTCCTTCCTCCAAATCAATTCCCATACCACTATCTACTAACAGTTTAAACCCAAACAAACACCTCTAACCACTGGTTCCAACGAGTTCGCAACAGCAACAACCCCAGCCCCCGATAGATGCACCCCATCACGAGCATACATTTCATTTCTTCCATAGAAGCATTCCCAGTTTTCTTTGATTCTTAAACAAATAGTAAAACTCAAACCAAACAAATCCCCAGGGCCGGATGAAGTGTTTGCCAGGGTGCTTAGAGAATGCAAAGAGGAGCTGTGTGACCCAATGTCAACCATATTTAATAAATCAATAGAGTCAGGCAGAGTGCCAGAGTTTTGGAAAGCTAACCAGTCGCAACATGGTTTTATAAATGGCCGTTCATAAGAACATAAGAACAAAGGCAACTGCAGAAGGCCTATTGGCTCATACGAGGCAGCTCCTATTTATAAGAACATAAGAACAAAGGTAACTGCAGAAGGCCTATTGGCCCATACGAGGCAGCTCCTATTCTATAACCACCCAATCCCACTCATATACTTGTCCAACCCGTGCTTGAAACAATCGAGGGACCCCACCTCCACAATGTTACGCGGCAATTGGTTCCACAAATCAACAACCCTGTTACTGAACCAGTATTTACCCAAGTCTTTCCTAAATCTAAACTTATCCAATTTATATCCATTGTTTCGTGTTCTGTCCTGTGTTGACACTTTCAACACCCTATTAATATCCCCCCGGTTATGTCCATTCATCCACTTGTAAACCTCTATCATGTCACCCCTAACTCTTCGCCTTTCCAGTGAATGCAACTTAAGCTTTGTTAATCTTTCTTCATATGAAAGATTTCTAATTTGGGGAATTAACTTAGTCATCCTACGCTGGACACGTTCAAGTGAATTTATATCCATTCTATAATATGGCGACCAAAACTGAACTGCATAATCTAAATGGGGCCTAACTAGAGCAAGATATAGCTTGAGAACCACACCAGGTGTCTTGTTACTAACGCTGCGATTAATAAATCCAAGTGTCCGATTTGCCTTATTACGAACATTTATGCATTGATCCTTTTGTTTTAAATTCTTACTAATCATAACTCCCAGATCCCTTTCGCAATCCGACTTCGCAATCACAACACCATCTAGCTCGTATCTTGTAACTCTATCATCATTACCTAACCTCAGAACTTTACATTTATCAGCATTAAACTGCATCTGCCAATCCTTTGACCATTTCAAAACCCTATCTAGATCAACTTGAAGTGATAGTGAGTCCTCCTCCGAATTAATTTCCCTACCGATTTTCGTATCATCGGCAAATTTGCAAATGTTGCTACTCAAACCTGAATCTAAATCATTTATATATATTATAAACAACAGAGGTCCCAGGACAGAGCCTTGAGGCACTCCACTTACAACATTTTCCCACTCTGACTTGATTCCATTTATACTAACTCTCTGTTTCCTTTGGTATAGCCATGCCCTAATCCAGCTTAATATAGCACCCCCAATACCATGAGACTCTATTTTTTTAATCAGTCTTTCATGTGGCACTGTATCAAAAGCTTTGCTAAAGTCAAGGTATACAACATCGCAATCCTTACCACTATCAACTGCCTCAACAATGCTAGAATAAAAAGATAACAAATTTGTTAAACATGAACGGCCATTTATAAAACCATGTTGCGACTCAATTATTAATTTATGTTTTTCAAGATGAAGACGAATTTTATTTGCTATTATAGATTCGAGTAACTTTCCCACAATAGACGTTAGGCTAATTGGTCGATAGTTAGACGCAAGTGATCTATCTCCTTTCTTAAAAACTGGTATCACATTAGCAACTTTCCAAAACTCTGGCACTCTGCCTGACTCTATTGATTTATTAAATATGGTTGACAGTGGGTCACAAAGCTCCTCTTTGCATTCTTTAAGCACCCTAGCAAACACTTCATCCGGCCCTGGGGATTTGTTTGGTTTGAGTTTTACTATTTGTTTAAGAACATCCTCCCTGGTAACTGCTAAACTCGTCAACCTGTCCTCGTCCCCACCCACATAGACTTGTTCGGCTGAAGGCATATTGTTAAGTTCTTCTTTAGTAAATACAGATACAAAATATTTATTAAAAATACTACTCATCTCTTCATCACTATCTGTTATTTGACCTGTCTCAGTTTTTAATGGACCTATCCTTTCCCTAGTCTTAGTACGATATAACTGAAAAAACCCTTTAGGATTTGTCTTTGCTTGCCCTGCTATGCGAACTTCATAGTTACTTTTTGCTTTCCTTATCTCTTTTTTAACATTTCTAACCAGTTGTACGAATTCCTGTTCTAAAGTGACCTCCCCATTTTTAATCCTTTTGTACCAAGCTCTCTTTTTACCTATAAGGTTCTTCAAATTCTTTGTAATCCACTTTGGGTCATTAGTATACGATCTATTCAATTTGTATGGTATACTACGTTCCTGTGCTTTGTTTAGAATATTCTTAAATAAGTTATATATTGAATCCACATCGAAATCCCCATTTAAGTCACCTATCGCTGGGTTCATGTCTCGCTCCAAGACCGGCCCACACCCCATACCCAAGCCTTTCCAATCAATTTGACCCAAAAAATTTCTTAGGCTATTAAAATCAGCTTTTCGAAAATCTGGCACTTTAACAGAATTTTCTCCTACTGGTCTATTCCATTCTATGCTAAATCTGATTTCTTTGTGATCACTGCTCCCTAGCTCACTCCCTATTTCGATGTCATTAATTTGCGTTTCCCTGTTAGTTAACACTAAATCTAAAATATTATTTTCCCGTGTTGGTTCCTTAATGTGTTGCGTAAGAAAGCAATCGTCAATTAATTCTAGAAAATCTTCTGCTTCACTATTCCCTGATTTGTTCAACCAGTTTATTCCGCTAAAATTAAAGTCACCCATGACATAAATACTGTTAGATCTAGATGCTCTAGATATTTCATCCCATAGATGCTTTGCTTCCATTCTGTCTAAATTTGGTGGCCTATATATTACTCCTATTATAATATTATTAGCTTTTTCGTTTAATTCAATCCAAATAGTTTCTGAGTGTGGCTCTGTTTTGATTCCCTCTTTGAGACTACATTTCAAATTGTCCCTAACATATATGGCTACTCCACCTCCTCGTCTAATATATCTATCTGTGTGAAATAGTTTAAATCCATATATTTGATATTCAGCTAATAGTTCTCTATTTTCTACATTCATCCACGTTTCGGTAAGTGCAATAATATCTATTTTTTCTGTGCAGACAAGAGCATTTAATTCGTTAATTTTATTTCTTAGACTTCTACTGTTAGTGTAATATACCCTAAGTGAATTGTTATTTTGCGGACCTTCTCTTTCCCTGATCGTTTTGCCAATTCCTTTCTCCCACAAACACATACTTTTATTACCTCCTTCCTCCAAATCAATTCCCATACCTCTATCTACTAACAGTTTAAACCCAAACAAACACCTCTAACCACTTCTTCTAGCGAGTTCGCAACAGCAACAACCCCAGCTCTCGATAGATGCACCCCATCACGAGCATACATTTCATTTCTTCCATAGAAGTGTTCCCAGTTGTCTATGAAAGATATTGCATTTGATTTGCAATATCTTTCCAGCCGGCAATTGACACCAAGTGCCCTCGATATCCATTCATTTCCCACTCCCTTTCTTGGAAGAATGCCACATATGATCGGGATTCCTCCCTTGCTCCTAACTAACTCTATGGCTGTTTTATACCTCTGAATCAGTTCCTCACTCCTGACTCGACCAACATCATTTCCTCCCACGCTAATGCAAATAATGGGATTGTTCCCATTACCAGCCATAATATCATTCATGTTGTTTATAATATCACCAATGCCAGCTCCGGGATAGCAAACCCTTAACCTGTTCCCCCTATCTCTAGCTAAATAACCACCCAATAATTAATTTATAACCACCCAATCTCACTCATATACTTGTCCAACCCGCGCTTGAAACAATCGAGGGACCCCCACCTCCAGCACGTTACGCGGTAATTGGTTCCACAAATCAACAACCCTGTTACTGAACCAGTATTTACCCAAGTCTTTCCTAAATCTAAACTTATCCAATTTATACCAATTGTTTTGTGTTCTGTCTTGTGTTGATACTTTTAATACCCTATTAATATCTCCTTTGTTATGTCCATTCATCCACTTGTAAACCACTATCATGTCACCCCTAACTCTTCGCCTTTCCAGTGAATGCAATTTAAGCTTTGTTAATCTTTCTTCATATGAAAGATTTCTAATTTGGGGAATTAGAAATCTTTTCAATCGAAAATTTCGAAAATCAGATTTACGAAAAGCTGATTTTAATAGCCTAAGAATTTTTTTGGGTCAAATAGATAGGAAACTCTTGGGTATGGAGTGTGGGCCGGTCTTGGAGCGAGACATGAACCCAGCGACAGGTGACGTAACAGGGGATTTCGATGTGGATTTAATATATAACTTATTTAAGAATATTCTAAACAAAGCACAGGAACGTAATATACCATACAAATTGAATAGATCGAATACTAATGACCGAAAGTGGATAACATAATTTAAAGAACCTTATAGGTAAAAAGAGAAATTGGTACAAAAGGATTAAGAATGGGGAAGTAAGGTTAGAACAGGAATTAATACAACTGGTTAGAAATGTTAAAAAAGAGATTAGGAAAGCAAAAAGAAACTATGAAGTTCGCATAGCAGAGCAAGCAAAGTCAAATCCTAAAGGTTTTTTTCAGTTATATCGAACTAAGACTACGGAAAGGATAGGTCCATTAAAATCTGAGACAGGTCAAATAACGGATAATGACAAGGAGATGAGTAGTATTTTTAACAAATATTTTATATCTGTATTTACTAAAGAAGAACTTAACAATATGCCTTCAGCCGAACAAGTCTATGTGGGTGTGGATGAGGACAGGTTGACTAGTTTAGTAGTTACCAGGGAGGATGTAATTAAACAATTAGAAAAACTAAAACCAAACAAATCCCCAGGGCCGGATGAAGTGTTTGCCAGGGTGCTTAAAGAATGCAAAGAGGAGCTTTCCGACCCACTGTCTACCATATTTAATAAATCAATAGAGTCAGGCAGAGTGCCAGAGTCATGGAAGGTAGCTAATGTGGTACCAATTTTTAAGAAAGGAGATAGATCACTTGCGTCAAACTATCGGCCAATTAGCCTAACGTCTATTGTGGGAAAGTTACTTGAATCAATAATTGCAAATACAATTCGTCTCCATCTTGAAAAACAAATTAATAAATGAGTCGCAACATGGTTTTACAAATGGCCGTTCATGTTTAACAAATTTGCTAACTTTTTATTCCAGCATAGTTGAGGCAGTTGATAGTGGTAAGGATTGTGATGTTGTGTACCTTGACTTTAGCAAAGCTTTTGATACAGTGCCACATGAAAGACTAATTAAAAAAATAAAAGCTCATGGTACTGGGGGGTGCTATATTAACTTGGATTAGGGCATGGCTATTCCAAAGGAAACAGAGTTAGTATAAATGGGGTTAAGTCAGAGTGGGATAATGTTGTTAGTGGAGTACCTCAGGGCTCTGTCCTGGGACCTCTGTTGTTTATAATATATATAAATGATTTAAATTCAGGTTTGAGTAGCAACATTTACAAATTTGCCGATGATACGAAAATCGGTAGGGAAATTAATTCGGAGGAGGACTCACTATCACTTCAAGTTGATCTAGATAGGGTTTTGAAATGGTCAAATGATTGGCAAATGCAGTTTAATGCTGATAAATGTAAAGTTCTGAGGCTAGGTAATGATGATAGAGTTACAAGATACGAGCTAGATGGTGTTGAGATTGCGAAGTCGGATTGCGAAAGGGATCTGGGAGTTATGATTAGTAAGAATTTAAAACAAAAGGATCAATGCATAAATGTTCGTAATAAGGCGAATAGGACACTGGGATTTATTAATCGAAGCGTTAGTAACAAGACACCTGGTGTGGTTCTTAAGCTATATCTTGCACTGGTTAGGCCCCATTTATATTATGCAGTTCAGTTTTGGTCGCCGTATTATAGAATGGATATAAATTCACTTGAACGTGTCCAACGTAGGATGACTAAGTTAATTCCCCAAATTAGAAATCTTTCATATGAAGAAAGATTAACAAAGCTTACGTTGCATTCACTGGAAAGGCGAAGAGTTAGGGGTGACATGATAGAGGTTTACAAGTGGATGAATGGACATAACAGGGGGGATATTAATAGGGTATTAAAAATATCAACACAAGACAGAACACGAAACAATGGGTATAAATTGGATAAGTTTAGATTTAGGAAAGACTTGGGTAAATACAACAAACAGGGTTGTTGATTCGTGGAACCAATTGTCGCGTAACGTGGTGGAGGTGGTGTCCCTCGATTGTTTCAAGCGCGGGTTGGACAAGTATATGAGTGGGATTAGGTGGTTATAGAATAGGAGCTGCCTCGTATGGGCCAATAGGCCTTCTGCAGTTACCTTTGTTCTTATGTTCTTAATTAAGTTAGTCATCCTACGTTGGACACGTTCAAGTGAAATTATATCCATTCTATAGTACGGCGACCAAAACTGAACTGCATAATCTAAATGGGGCTAACCAGAGCTTTATTCTTATGATCCTATGTTCAAACCTGAATCTAAATAATTTATATATATTATGATTAACAGAGGTTCCAGGACTATGTTTTTATATTGAGAGAGATGCTACATGTCTCCTCCCAGTGAGATGTACGTAGGATATAAATTAACTAACATTTGACGTCTTTACATATGACTGTTGACAGCAAGCTGAGGACAGAGATCATTCGCTCCAGAAACGCGTAATAAAACATAAGAAGCAGCTGTCGAAAATATTAGCTCTTGTGAAAGTGGTAGTGACGCATTGAGGACGTTATGTCGCAGGAACATAATACGAAACTATCGAAACTGGACTTCTATCAAATTCTGGGGATAACTATTGATGCCGAGGAAAAGGAGATTAAGAAATCGTACAGACAAAGAGCTCTTAAATGTCATCCGGATAAGAATCCAGATAACCCATTCGCTACTGATGAATTTGACAAACTTAAGAAAATTCTTGAGATTTTGTTAGATCCAGGAACACGTAAAGCATATGACAAGACCCTCAAGAGTCGTAAAGCAGCAGCTGCCAGAGCCCGTGAACATGTTACCAGATCACAGAAACTAAGGTCAGATTTGGAGGAACGGGAACGACGTGTTCAACGCAGTAGGGAACAGCAAGATATGTCACAAGAAGAACAGTTTCGACGTGAATTGAAAAGATTGGACAAGGAGGGCGAGCAACTTATTTTGGAGGAACTGGATCGAGTAAATAGGGAGGTAGGGGCAGAGCTTTTTCGGAGTTCATCTAAAGTCTCCAGAAGCAGTGAACCTCCAGCTATGGACACACGGGGTCACAAAGTTAAAGTTAAGTGGATGTCAACAGACGATTGGCCAGGGTATTCCCAGCAGGAAATTAACCAACTCTTCTATAAGTGGGGAGACATCAATGCTCTGGTTATGGTGCAGAAAAATAGAAAAGGAACAGCATTAATAGAATATAAGACCAAAAATGCAGCGGATATGGCAGTGCAGTTTGAGAGAGGTCAAACTGGCAAACCAGTAAAAGTTACACACATGTGAGAGGCACCTCACAAAAAGCCTCATATCCTCCAAAAAAAATCCTAAAAATTATGAGTGTAAGGACAAATCCAATTTAAACTTTGAATCTAGTTGTCGTGAATCAGTAGAGAATGTGAGCCAAACCAGTTAAATGTTTCTCAATCAAATTTTATAATAATAAACAAGTTGTTTGATTGCTTTGGATGAAAATAATCTTTTATAATTTGTACAAAAATATATATCTCATGTTGTCTTGATTTGTCCAAGAAACCGACCTTCAAATACTTCTTACTTAGTTTTATTTTCCCATTATGTGTGTTGCATGTCTCTGTCTGCGGAGGCATACTTCTCTGTTCCTTAGAGAAGGGTGGTAGACACCACAAGAGTGGTAGGTGGGAACTGCTAGAGTGATAGACACTCAGATCCCTACGTCTGGGATACTCTTGGATGTAGGTTCGATTAATATATTCCCCTTTATTATTAATTATTAATTACCCCTCACAGAGCAGCCATGAGACCCCCCATAACAGTAGATCTACTTTTGAAGCGAAGGGGGAAGGTGCGAAATGGACGGCATTTGTGAACACTGGCAGTAAAGGAAATTTCACGAAAAATTCAGCCTTCAACAAGTTGAGACATTTTACCTTAGGAGTTGTGGAAATAATTTGACTGGGCAAAAATTTAATGGGCAAAAGATAGACATCTTGGGACAAGATAACTTTGACATAAGTAAGTTTTCTAGAGACATTTTAATCGGTATGGATTTCTTGAAAAGATTTGATTACTCCTAGTCTGCACAAAAGTTGCGAGGAACTGCAGATTGTAGCTGGGAAAGATTTTTTATGTTGAAATGGTCGACCATCCTCCATTAGTGGCTTTAATTAAAAGGAAGCAGAAGTATAGCGTAAATTACCCAAAATTACTTTTCATGTCTCTTCCAGACACTAATAAGAGGTCATGTGGGATGTATGCACTGACCAAGCAAAAGTTGCCCACCACATTTTGTAAAATTCATTAAAGTGTCCGTGGGATGTCACATTCTACCAGGAAATACCCTACAGGTGCCTGGAAGATGTCAAGTAATAATTCCTCACCATCTAATTGTGGTGCTTGATTAAGGTGCACTTATTCCAATAAACTCAACGACACTGAAGCCGCTTCCGTCCCGAGAGAGAGGGAGAGACCGTTGTACATCTACGTCCTGTTCTACTGTGGTCACCTGTTGTTTCAGTCTCATCCATCATTACTGTTTTGTGACCTCGAGTTGAAAATTGAGCCGTGTCTCTTTAGCAAGGTTCACCCAGCAGGCTGCAGCCAGCCACAGACTGTCACCTGTCGGTCGTGCTATCTGGTCGGATAGTTCTATCATTCTTCAGCAGAAACCGGAATGGTGTACAAGAGGACGAGGATTCTCCACATTCTAAAATTGGTGGTCGTCGAAACTACAATCAACTTCACGTCACTGGTCTAACAGATTTTTTTTTTAACATTTGTTGTGTAATAATGTTAAAATGTTATGTTTGCTCTATTTTGTTATTGTATTCAATTTCTGAAAAAATTAAGATCTCTGAATACCTAGGAATGTAATTTTGGAAAACCTAAATGTTGAAAACTAGAAATATAGTAGTGAAATTCTATTAAAGTGGAAATGTACAATTTTTTCACATGGACCCGTTCTCGAGATAGAGCTCTCTAGTATGAGAGTTATTGCAATGTGTCTAGGACGTAGGCTCTGGAAAATGATAATTGTCATTTTCTTGCTCCACATTCATTGGTGCAAGAGGGGTTGACAACATTAACTTTATACTCTTAGCTGGAAGTATGTACACATTTTGTTGCTGCGTACTCATTTGAGAACTGTGATATTAAAAGTAGTATTGATAATAAACACATTTGTAAGATTGTCAGAATGTCATTTTGGACATTGATTTTGAATGTTAGGTTTGATAATTAAGTGACATGTGGCAAAAAGTGACCACAGATGGTGACTGGAACACATGAATGAACTTGAAGAGTTCAGTGTTCTTCTCCTGAAGCAGTGAGATTTCAGCATGTATTGGAATTCTTGTGTTACGCGTTCATGACGAAACACGTTGATGGACGCCGATGGCCAATGATATTTGTTGGCCAGATTTTGTGATAGTGGTTGCAATATTGAATTTAGTTATATCAATTCTGAGTATTGAATTTTTCTTCCAGGTGTATTGGGAAGATTGCTGGACTATAAACAGCATTACAGTCGGGTGTCAGATAACTGGATTCAGCATTTGAATTATGCCGATTATTTCGATACAATCTGCAGATTTTAAATTCTATAGATAGGGTAGATTTTGAATATTTTTTTGAGGCACTGGTTAAATTTTTATATAAAATAAAGGATTGGGCTGGTACCGCTACCTCAAAGTCGACCAAGGCATTCAATATCCAGGCTGAAGCCTTCCCCAGACCTCCCTACAAGAGGCATCTCGAGTAGTGCCTCCACACACCTTAACTACTTGACGAGTAACTCCCGCGGTAGTAGCAAATCTCAGACCCAGGCGTCACCACTCACCCAGCCCGGCCAAACACCACCCAGGCGTCACCAATCACCCAGCCCGGCCAATCACCGACCCAGACGTCACCAATCACCCAGCTCGGCCAAACACCACCCAGGCGTCACCACTCACCAGTAGTGTAAACCAGGCCATAACGTGTCCGTTTTGCTTTTCCTAAGGGACACGTTATGGCCCCATGTTTTTTCGTTACCCCGGTGAGATTTAAGGGACACGTTATGGCCCCATGTTTTTTCGTTACCCCGGTGAGATTTAAGGGACACGTTATGGCCCCATGTTTTTTCGTTAGCCCGGTGAGCCATGCACGGGCATTGCTAATGGTCAATGACGTCATCAACTTACCTGGGGATTAAAAGGTCGGCTCCTGGCCCCATCATATTTCGCACAGGCATTGCTAATAGTCACCCCGTATTCTTCTTCCCTGAATAAGTCCGTTTTCTGTTATAGTATGTTTATTCCCATTTTTAATGTTTATAGCAAAGGGGGATACAAATGCTGCCTTCTGTCAAGCCTAATGTGCAATGGTGTTAATCATTATAAGCTCGTTTTTCTCAATAAGGTATTGCCGTACGGTTTCCCATTGTCTAAGATCATTTTATAGCTAAGATTACATAACATAAGAAATGAGTTCAAACCCTGTTTACAGAACCAGTATTTACCCAGGTCTTTTTCCTAAATCTAAATCTAAAACTTATTCCAATTTATGTCCATTGTTTCATGTTCTATCTAGTGTTGATAATTTTAATAGTCTATTAATATTCCCCCTTTATCATGTCCATTCATTCACAGCTCTATCATGTCACCTCTATTTCTTTGCCTTTCTAGAGAATGTAATTTAAGCATTGTCAATCTTTCTTCAGAAATTGCTTATTGAGCATAGGGCAAAATAAAAATGAAAACTTACTATCTTTCATTTGTATGAAAACAGTCCCCTGCCAGGCGTGGTGACTTCAATGCGAAGTCACCACGCATATATATATTATATATATATATATGTCGTACCTAATAGCCAGAACGCACTTCTCAGCCTACTATTCAAGGCCCGATTTGCCTAATAAGCCAAGTTTTCATGAATTAATGTTTTTTCGTGTACCTAACCTACCTAACCTAACCTAACCTAGCTTTTTTTGGCTACCTAACCTAACCTAACCTATAAATATAGGTTAGGTTAGGTTAGGTAGGGTTGGTTAGGTTCGGTCATATATCTACGTTAATTTTAACTCCAATAAAAAAAATTGACCTCATACATAGAGAAAAGGGTTGCTTTATCATTTCATAAGAAAAAAATTATAGTAAATATATTAATTCAGGAAAACTTGGCTTATTAGGCAAATCGGGCCTTGAATAGTAGGCTGAGAAGTGAGTTCTGGCTACTAGGTACGACATATATATATATATATATATATATATAATATATATATATATATATATATAATATATATATATATATATATATATATATATATATATATATATATATATATATATTAAGTACTTTCGTATATTAAATACATCTTCAGAAGGTAGTTGGAAAAATTTATGCCTTTCCCACCTAAATTTTACCTAATTTATGCCAATTTCCACCGAATATACCCAAATGTTTTGTATCTTAGCATGGTCAAAGTTCATTTCACCCAAGTTTTTCACCTATTCCATCTTACCTTACACAGCCTTACCTAACCTGACCTAGCATATCCCAAGCTAGATTTGATTAGAGTTCGTGGAAGATAAGGAAAATAAGGTAAATGGTAATTAAATAGTTTTGGTGAGTTATATCCCTTTCTAACTAAGGTTAGGTTAAGGATGGTTAAGTCGAACTGATGTAGAGAAAATTCCCATTATTATCATGTTTTCCATTAACCTTCCTCCCTCAGGTAATAGAGGTTAGGTTGAGGATGGATGAATTATGTGAAATAAAATATGCTACGAGTATGATGCAATGTTGAACCAAGATTCGTGTATCAGAGGTTAGGTCCAGGGAGGTTGGGTTGATGCATAAACAACACCTTCTTCCCATAAATACAATAAATTTGAAGTTTGATAAATGGAGGTTAGGTCAAGGACGGTTGGGTTGTTGCACAAACAACACGTCCTTCCATATTTACGATAAATTTGAAGTTAGAGGAAGGGAGGTTAGGTCCAGGACGGTTGGGTTGATGTGTAAAAACTAAACACTATATCTACAATATTGAACACAGTTCCAAGTTTTAAAGGAGAGGGGCTCTTAGGTCCATATCCAAAACATCACTTTTCTATGAATATGGTTACAATGTTCAACAAAGAACCTAGCAGGTTAGGCACAGTGCGGATAGGTTCATATCCAAAACTTCAATTTTTGAAGAAAAATAGATAAAATATTCAACAAAGCTCCAAGACTCTTGCAGGTTAGGCACGGGCATTTAGGTTCATATCCAAAAAACATCACTTCTCTGAGTATATGTAGTATCAGAGGCTAGGTCCAGGTTTAGATGGAATGGATGAAAATGTGGGTAAAATGGGTTTTGGCTGTGCTATGATACACAACAATTAGGCATATTTGGTGGAAATTGTCTCCAATTTGATGGCGATAGCTTAAATTAACCCAACTTTAATCAAATCTGCTAGGTAAGGCTATGTAGGGTAGGTTGGAATATGTGAAAACTCGGGTAAAATGGTCTTTGGCTGAGCTATGTAACAAATCATTTTGGGTATATTGGGTAGAAATTGTCTTAAATTAGGTTGAATTTAGGTGAGTCAGCATAAATTTCACGAACTCTAATCAAATCTAGCTTGGGATATGCTAGGTCTGGATTTCTTGAAAAGATTTGATTACTCCTAGTCTGCACAAAAGTTGCGAGGAACTGCAGATTGTAGCTGGGAAAGATTTTTTATGTTGAAATGGTCGACCATCCTCCATTAGTGGCTTTAATTAAAAGGAAGCAGAAGTATAGCGTAAATTACCCAAAATTACTTTTCATGTCTCTTCCAGACACTAATAAGAGGTCATGTGGGATGTATGCACTGACCAAGCAAAAGTTGCCCACCACATTTTGTAAAATTCATTAAAGTGTCCGTGGGATGTCACATTCTACCAGGAAATACCCTACAGGTGCCTGGAAGATGTCAAGTAATAATTCCTCACCATCTAATTGTGGTGCTTGATTAAGGTGCACTTATTCCAATAAACTCAACGACACTGAAGCCGCTTCCGTCCCGAGAGAGAGGGAGAGACCGTTGTACATCTACGTCCTGTTCTACTGTGGTCACCTGTTGTTTCAGTCTCATCCATCATTACTGTTTTGTGACCTCGAGTTGAAAATTGAGCCGTGTCTCTTTAGCAAGGTTCACCCAGCAGGCTGCAGCCAGCCACAGACTGTCACCTGTCGGTCGTGCTATCTGGTCGGATAGTTCTATCATTCTTCAGCAGAAACCGGAATGGTGTACAAGAGGACGAGGATTCTCCACATTCTAAAATTGGTGGTCGTCGAAACTACAATCAACTTCACGTCACTGGTCTAACAGATTTTTTTTTTAACATTTGTTGTGTAATAATGTTAAAATGTTATGTTTGCTCTATTTTGTTATTGTATTCAATTTCTGAAAAAATTAAGATCTCTGAATACCTAGGAATGTAATTTTGGAAAACCTAAATGTTGAAAACTAGAAATATAGTAGTGAAATTCTATTAAAGTGGAAATGTACAATTTTTTCACATGGACCCGTTCTCGAGATAGAGCTCTCTAGTATGAGAGTTATTGCAATGTGTCTAGGACGTAGGCTCTGGAAAATGATAATTGTCATTTTCTTGCTCCACATTCATTGGTGCAAGAGGGGTTGACAACATTAACTTTATACTCTTAGCTGGAAGTATGTACACATTTTGTTGCTGCGTACTCATTTGAGAACTGTGATATTAAAAGTAGTATTGATAATAAACACATTTGTAAGATTGTCAGAATGTCATTTTGGACATTGATTTTGAATGTTAGGTTTGATAATTAAGTGACATGTGGCAAAAAGTGACCACAGATGGTGACTGGAACACATGAATGAACTTGAAGAGTTCAGTGTTCTTCTCCTGAAGCAGTGAGATTTCAGCATGTATTGGAATTCTTGTGTTACGCGTTCATGACGAAACACGTTGATGGACGCCGATGGCCAATGATATTTGTTGGCCAGATTTTGTGATAGTGGTTGCAATATTGAATTTAGTTATATCAATTCTGAGTATTGAATTTTTCTTCCAGGTGTATTGGGAAAATTGCTGGACTATAAACAGCATTACAGTCGGGTGTCAGATAACTGGATTCAGCATTTGAATTATGCCGATTATTTCGATACAATCTGCAGATTTTAAATTCTATAGATAGGGTAGATTTTGAATATTTTTTTGAGGCACTGGTTAAATTTTTATATAAAATAAAGGATTGGGCTGGTACCGCTACCTCAAAGTCGACCAAGGCATTCAATATCCAGGCTGAAGCCTTCCCCAGACCTCCCTACAAGAGGCATCTCGAGTAGTGCCTCCACACACCTTAACTACTTGACGAGTAACTCCCGCGGTAGTAGCAAATCTCAGACCCAGGCGTCACCACTCACCCAGCCCGGCCAAACACCACCCAGGCGTCACCAATCACCCAGCCCGGCCAATCACCGACCCAGACGTCACCAATCACCCAGCTCGGCCAAACACCACCCAGGCGTCACCACTCACCAGTAGTGTAAACCAGGCCATAACGTGTCCGTTTTGCTTTTCCTAAGGGACACGTTATGGCCCCATGTTTTTTCGTTACCCCGGTGAGATTTAAGGGACACGTTATGGCCCCATGTTTTTTCGTTACCCCGGTGAGATTTAAGGGACACGTTATGGCCCCATGTTTTTTCGTTAGCCCGGTGAGCCATGCACGGGCATTGCTAATGGTCAATGACGTCATCAACTTACCTGGGGATTAAAAGGTCGGCTCCTGGCCCCATCATATTTCGCACAGGCATTGCTAATAGTCACCCCGTATTCTTCTTCCCTGAATAAGTCCGTTTTCTGTTATAGTATGTTTATTCCCATTTTTAATGTTTATAGCAAAGGGGGATACAAATGCTGCCTTCTGTCAAGCCTAATGTGCAATGGTGTTAATCATTATAAGCTCGTTTTTCTCAATAAGGTATTGCCGTACGGTTTCCCATTGTCTAAGATCATTTTATAGCTAAGATTACATAACATAAGAAATGAGTTCAAACCCTGTTTACAGAACCAGTATTTACCCAGGTCTTTTTCCTAAATCTAAATCTAAAACTTATTCCAATTTATGTCCATTGTTTCATGTTCTATCTAGTGTTGATAATTTTAATAGTCTATTAATATTCCCCCTTTATCATGTCCATTCATTCACAGCTCTATCATGTCACCTCTATTTCTTTGCCTTTCTAGAGAATGTAATTTAAGCATTGTCAATCTTTCTTCAGAAATTGCTTATTGAGCATAGGGCAAAATAAAAATGAAAACTTACTATCTTTCATTTGTATGAAAACAGTCCCCTGCCAGGCGTGGTGACTTCAATGCGAAGTCACCACGCATATATATATTATATATATATATATATATATATATATATATATATATAATATATATATATATATATATATATATATATATATATAATATATATATATATATATATATATATATATATATATATATATATATATATATATATTAAGTACTTTCGTATATTAAATACATCTTCAGAAGGTAGTTGGAAAAATTTATGCCTTTCCCACCTAAATTTTACCTAATTTATGCCAATTTCCACCGAATATACCCAAATGTTTTGTATCTTAGCATGGTCAAAGTTCATTTCACCCAAGTTTTTCACCTATTCCATCTTACCTTACACAGCCTTACCTAACCTGACCTAGCATATCCCAAGCTAGATTTGATTAGAGTTCGTGGAAGATAAGGAAAATAAGGTAAATGGTAATTAAATAGTTTTGGTGAGTTATATCCCTTTCTAACTAAGGTTAGGTTAAGGATGGTTAAGTCGAACTGATGTAGAGAAAATTCCCATTATTATCATGTTTTCCATTAACCTTCCTCCCTCAGGTAATAGAGGTTAGGTTGAGGATGGATGAATTATGTGAAATAAAATATGCTACGAGTATGATGCAATGTTGAACCAAGATTCGTGTATCAGAGGTTAGGTCCAGGGAGGTTGGGTTGATGCATAAACAACACCTTCTTCCCATAAATACAATAAATTTGAAGTTTGATAAATGGAGGTTAGGTCAAGGACGGTTGGGTTGTTGCACAAACAACACGTCCTTCCATATTTACGATAAATTTGAAGTTAGAGGAAGGGAGGTTAGGTCCAGGACGGTTGGGTTGATGTGTAAAAACTAAACACTATATCTACAATATTGAACACAGTTCCAAGTTTTAAAGGAGAGGGGCTCTTAGGTCCATATCCAAAACATCACTTTTCTATGAATATGGTTACAATGTTCAACAAAGAACCTAGCAGGTTAGGCACAGTGCGGATAGGTTCATATCCAAAACTTCAATTTTTGAAGAAAAATAGATAAAATATTCAACAAAGCTCCAAGACTCTTGCAGGTTAGGCACGGGCATTTAGGTTCATATCCAAAAAACATCACTTCTCTGAGTATATGTAGTATCAGAGGCTAGGTCCAGGTTTAGATGGAATGGATGAAAATGTGGGTAAAATGGGTTTTGGCTGTGCTATGATACACAACAATTAGGCATATTTGGTGGAAATTGTCTCCAATTTGATGGCGATAGCTTAAATTAACCCAACTTTAATCAAATCTGCTAGGTAAGGCTATGTAGGGTAGGTTGGAATATGTGAAAACTCGGGTAAAATGGTCTTTGGCTGAGCTATGTAACAAATCATTTTGGGTATATTGGGTAGAAATTGTCTTAAATTAGGTTGAATTTAGGTGAGTCAGCATAAATTTCACGAACTCTAATCAAATCTAGCTTGGGATATGCTAGGTCAGGTTAGGTAAGGCTGTGTAAGGTAAGATGGAATAGGTGAAAAACTTGGGTGAAATGAACTTTGACCATGCTAAGATACAAAACATTTGGGTATATTCGGTGGAAATTGGCATAAATTAGGTAAAATTTAGGTGGGAAAGGCATAAATTTTGCCAACTATAATCAAATCTGACTTTGGATATGCCAGGAGAGAATGGGTAGGGTTGTCTAGGGCAGGTTGGAATAGGTGAAAACTCAGCTAAAATGAGCTTTGGCCGTGCTATGTTCCAAAACATTTTTGGGTATATTTGGTGGAAATTGTCTTAAATTAGGTCAAATTTATATGGGATAACTTAAATTTCGCCGACTTTAACCAAATCTAGGTTTGGATATGCTAGGATAGGTTAGGTAAGGTTGCGTAGGGTACGATGGAATAGGAGAAAATGTAGGTAAAAATGGGCTTTGGCAGTGCTGTGATACAGAACATTTGGATATATTTGGTGGGAATTGCCTTAAATTAGATAGAATTTAGGTGGGATAGCTTAAATTTCGCAGACTTCAACCAAATCTAGGTTTGGATATGGTAGGATAGGTTAGGTAAGGTTGCATAGGGTAGGATGGAATAGGAGAAAATGTAGGTAAAAATGGGCTTTGGCAGTGCTGTGATACGCAACATTTGGGGATATTTGGTGGGAATTGCCTTAAATTAGGTCGAATTTATGTGGGATAGCTTAAATTTCGCAGACTTTAACCAAATCCAGGTTTGGATATGATAGGTTAGGTGAGGTTGTGTAGGGTAGGATGGAATAGGAGAAAATGTAGGTAAAAATGGGCTTTGGTGATGCTATGATACACAACATTTGGGTATATTTGGTGGAAATTGCCTTAAATTAGGTCATATTTAGGTGGCATAGCATAAATTTCGCCAACTTTAACCAAATCCAGGTTTGGATATGCTAGGTGAGGTTGTGTAGGGTAGTATGGAATAGGAGAAAATGGGCTTTGGCAGTGCTATGCTACGCAACATTTGGGTATATTTGGTGGAAATTGCCATAAATTATGTCGAATTAAAGTGGCATAGCTTAAATTTCACCAACTTGAACTAAATCTAGGTTTGATTATGCCAGGTCAGGTTAGGTGAGGTCGTGTAGGGAAGGACATATATAATATCTTAGGGTAATGAACTAGCATGTTTATGAAATAGTGTAAATTTTCCTATTTGGGGTTCGAGCTATATGGCAGACTCATATAATGTATGGACAGAGGCGACATAGGCTTGTATGTGAGGATATGGGATGCTCATATTTAGTTTAGCTAGGTTGAATTTAGTCAAATTTGTGAAGTATATTTTTTATAGATTTAGATGAATTTAAGTTTTAACAAGATGCATTTTGATAAGATATAGCAAATTTGTCTAAAATTATCATAGAAAATACTGACTTCACCTAACCCCACCTGCCCTAACATAACTAAGGCTAGAACAAATAAGTCTGTTAGATGATTTGAATAAATACATAAATATGGGTGGTCTGATTGGAGAGGATGTAACAAGGAAGGTATTAATTAGACATTAAAACAGTGGACATATGTTAGATGAATAGTTTAGCACTAATAATGTTGATATCTTAATGGAAAAAGAATGTGTTATATATTGAGATAGGAAGTCATATGCACCATTTTTATATGTGAAATTCTGACTTTTGGGGAGTTGGTTAAACTCAGCATATTATAATTAATGTCCTAAATATACCCAGAAAAATATCATGCAAATTGTGTATTGTTTGACCTAGTTGGTTGTGTTTGTACATATATAGCACAATTAATATACTTGTGTATTAATTGTGCAGATTATGTATTTTGCATAAGTTGTATGATTATTGCAATTATGTATTGATTATATTTCTATAAATTGTGTATTGTTTTGTGAAAGTTGTATGTATTAATTGTATATGTTTTTGTATGTGTATTTGCGGAAATTGCTTAGTTGTGTATTTAATGAATATGTGCTAGTTATGTATTGTTCATATTTGGTAAGTTGTGTATTGTTCATATTTTGGTAAGTTGTGTATTGGTTATATTTTTGAGCGAGTTGTGTAAATGTCGCAATTGTATTTGTGTAAATCGTGTATTTATGCTAGTTGTGTATTTTCGTATTTGGGGTAGTTGTGTATTGTACGTATTTGTGCTAGATATGCATTTGTACAAGTTGTGTAATAATTATGAAAGATGTGTAATATTTGTATAAGTTGTGTATTAATTGCGCATGTTGTGTAATTGCATATGGACGAATTGTTTATTTATACCTTTGTGTATTGATTGTCATTGTGCAAGTTGAGTAATTATATAGCAAGTTTTCTTGTATTAATTGTGCAAAGATGTAAAATAATTACACAAACTGTGTAATAATTGTCCATGTTTTATAATAATTTTTGTGATAATAGTGCATTTATGCAAGTTGTGTTTTTAATATTTGTTGAAGTGGAACTGGTGCAACTGTATTTGTGTGTGAATATTGTGTATTTTGTGTAAGCTCTGTAATCTGATAAAATAGATCTTCATGGTGTAAGTGTATTTTGGTTTATGAGACAATGTGTGGGTATTTCGTGAAAATTATGTTTGTGAAATTGTGTAATTTTAGTGAAAGCGCATTTTTGATTGTCTAAATGCATAAGCATTTTGATATATTTGTGCAAAATACTGTACTTTGTGTAAATGTCATACTCTGAGTGTCCATGCAGTATTGTGTAAATGCTACATTTTCATGTCCAACTGACATATTTTTGCATGTAAATGTTATATTTTTGTCTATAAATGACATATTTTTGTGTGATGGCATATTTTGAGTGTAAATAATATATTTTGCGAATAAATGGCATATTTGGTGTGTAGATGCTGTATTTTCTGTGTGCATGGCATAAATTGCATCTGATTAATGGGGAAATGGTGGCAAAAAACTAGGCTATTCTCTATGAATGTATAGGTTGTGGAGTATGAGTAGGTATGTATGCTTGTATTTGCGACTGTTGGTTTAGAAACAAGTTACCTGATTTGCGTAGCAAATCTAGGATTTTTTGAGGTGTAGAAATGATTAGCCTATGAATATAGTGGCTAGCATCCAGCTGAGTTGCTAGATGGATGAATTGAGGTGCGACATTTGGATAGCTATTTGATGGATGTGAGGACAGTTGACTAGCCTATGAACACAGCCACTAATCCGCTGTACTGCCAGATGTGTGGTAACTACTTGTGGATTATAGTAGAATATCTAGCTATAGGGTTTCATAATTGCTGTTGTGTATAAAACTAGAATAAGAGCTATTTATTAAAACTATTATTGTAAACAAATGCTTTAAGTGGGATCCCTTGGTTGTTTTAAGCATAGGGTGGACATGAATGAGATTGGGTGGAAATATATAGGAGCTGCCTCGTATGTGCCAATAGGACCTCTGCAGTTACCTTTATTCTTATGTTCAGCTCACCTGCTATGCTGCCAGATGTACGATTCTGCTTAAATTGCAGTACGACATTTGGGCTGCTGTTATACTTTTGAACTTATCACTGAATAATGATTACAGTTGTGGATGACTAAAATGTATATTCTTAGTCCTCTGATTAGGTTAGGTGGGGATGGCTAGTCTACTCATTTTTGAATAATAACATTAAATACATATGTCAGTAGAACGCTAAAGGCCGCATTGGTCAATGGCCAGCAATATCTTATCCCTATACCTGAGGTCGCTTTTCGTGATGTCGCCAAACAAAAACAACAATACCTGGTCTGTAGAATGCATTTGTTTGTTATATATAATAAGTTAGGTTAGGTTAGGTTAGAATGGTTTGATTGGGTTTATGAATATCAGAAAATATGAGCAATGAGCAAAAATATGAGCCATTGTAGCTGAATATCAACTTTGATGAAGCACAGAGTACAGTTGAGGTATTAAGCCAGATTAAGAGTTCACACTTATGTGTGAACCTCCTGGGATCCGCATTTACGGCGTTGGCGCCTCGCACCGCATTAGGAATGATGACGTTAGAAAAAGAAGGCAACTGCAGAAGGCCTTATTTAAGAAACATGAGAGGCTTGCTTTTACTGAATGTAGTATTCCTATATATGTACACCGAATGAGTATTTTGATTTGTTATATGCTACCGCAAGGTGTAAGGGAGGTATGTTCTTGAGTGAATGTGAGATGCGCATATCCATTTATGAGTTTATGCAGTAATATTGGATTACTACTGAAATTGCATTGAAGTCACCATGCCTGGCAGGGGACTGTTAGTTTATACAGTAATGTTGGATTAGTACTGAAATCGCATTGAAGTCACCACGCCTGGCAGGGGACTGTTTTTATACAAATGAAAGATAGTAAGTTTTCATTTTTATTTTGCCCTATGCTCAATAAGCAATTTCTGAAGAAAGATTGACAAAGCTTAAATTACATTCTCTAGAAAGGCAAAGAAATAGAGGTGACATGATAGAGCTGTGAATGAATGGACATGATAAAGGGGGAATATTAATAGACTACTAAAATTATCAACACTAGACAGAACATGAAACAATGGACATAAATTGGAATAAGTTTAAGATTTAGGAAAAAGACCTGGGTAAATACTGGTTCTGTAAACAGGGTTTGAAGTCATTTCTTATGTTATTATTATGTAATCTTAGCTATAAAATGATCTTAGACAATAGGAAACAGTACGGCAATACCTTATTGAGAAAAACGAGCTTATAATGATTAACGCCATTGCACATTAGGCTTGACAGAAGGCAGCATTTGAATCCCCCTTTGCTATAAATATTGAAAATGGGAATAATTACACTGTAACAGAAAACGGACTTATACAGGGAAAATGAAGACGGGGGTGACGTCATTATCCATTAGCGATGCCTGTGCAGGGTTGCTCAGGTAACGAAATATGATGGGGCCAGGAGCCGGCCTTTTAATCCCCAGGTAAGTTGATGACGTCATTGACCATTGGCTATGCCTGTGCATGGGTCAGGCCATGAAAGAAAATTCGAGAAAACCCTGGGGCCAATGACCGGCTTTTTAATCCCCTTTAACATGCCTGTGCAGGGTCACTAAGCTAACGAAATTTGGGGATGACTGGAGGCGGCCGTTTAATCCCCTTGAGCGAAAATGGCAGGGGCCATAGAGCGACTTGTATAAAACCCAGGGTGCGTAGACCAGCCCCTGAAAAAACGGACGGTCTAAAAGTTGAAAATAGCCCGGCGCCATAGACCGGCCGTGGGAAAAAGCAAAAGGGACGGTCTAAAACGTTGAAAATAGACCGGCCGGGGGAAAAAGCAAAACGGACGGTCTAAAAAGTTGAAAATAGCCCGGCCGTGGGAAAAAGCAAAACGGACGGTCTAAAAAGTTGAAAATAGCCCGGCCGTGGGAAAAAGCAAAACGGACGATCTAAAAAGTTGAAAATAGACCGGTCGTGGGAAAAAGCAAAACGGACGGTCTAAAAAGTTGAAAATAGCCCGGCCGTGGGAAAAAGCAAAACGGACGGTCTAAAAAGTTGAAAATAGACCGGCCGTGGGAAAAAGCAAAAGGGACGGTCTATGGCCCGGTTTGCACTACTGTAGAGGGGGGCTGGAGCTACAGGTCCAGGACCAACCCCATGCCAATAGAGGGGGGGGGGGACTGGAGCTACAGGTCCAGGACCACCCCCTTGCCAGTAGAGGGGGCTGGAGCTACAGCTACAGCACCAACCTCCTGCCAGTAGAGGGGGCCTGGAGCTACAGGTTCAGCACCAACCCCCTGCCAGTAGAGGGGGGCTGGAGCTACAGTTCCAGCACCAACCCCCCTCCTAGTAGAGGGGGGCTGGAGTTACAGGTCCAGCACCAACCCCCTGCCAGTAGAAGGGGGCTGGAGCTACAGGTCCAGCACCATCCCCCTGCCAGTAGAGGGGGGTTGGAGTTACTGGTTCAGGACCAACCCCACCCTGCCCGTAGAGGGGGCTGCAGCTACAGGTCCAGCACCAACCCCCTGCCAGTAATAGGCGGGGCTAGAGCTACAGGTCCAGCATCAACCCCCTGCCAGTAGAGGGGGCTGGAGCTACAGATTCAGGGCCAATATAAATTGGATAAGTTTAGATTTAGGAAAGACTTGGGTAAATACTGGTTCAGTAACAGGGTTCTTGATTTGTGGAACCAATTGCCGCATAACATTGTGGAGGTGGGGTCCCACGATTGTTTCAAGCATGGGATGGACATGTATATGAGTGGGATTGGGTGGTTATAAATAGGAGCTGCCTCGTATGGGCCAATAGGCCTTCTGCAGTTGCCTTTGTTCTTATGTTCTTATTAAATCCACATCGAAATCCCCTTTTACGTCAACTATCGCTGGGTTCATGTCTCGCTCTAAGACCGGCCCACACCCCATACCCAAGAGTTTCCAATCTATTTGACCCAAAAAATTTCTTAGGCTATTAAAATCAACTTTTCGAAAATCTGGCACTTTAACAGAATTTTCTCCTACAGGTCTATTCCATTCTATGCTAAATCTGATTACTTTGTGATCACTGTTCCCTAGCTCACTCCCTATTTCGATGTCATTAATTTGTGTTTCCCTGTTAGTTAACACTAAATCTAAAATATTATTTTCCCGCGTTGGTTCCTTAATGTGTTGCGTAAGAAAGCAATCGTCAATTAATTCTAGAAAATCTTCTGCTTCACTATTCCCAGTTTTGTTCACCCAGTTTATTCCACTAAAATTAAAGTCACCCATGACATAAATACTGTTAGATCTAGATATTTCATTCCATAGATGCTTTGCTTCCATTCTGTCTAAATTTGGTGGCCTATATATAACTCCTATTATAATATTATTTGCTTTTTCGTTTAATTCTATCCAAATAGTTTCTGTGTGGGGCTCAGTTTTGATTCCCTCTTTGAGACTACATTTCAAATTGTCCCTAACATATATGGCTACTCCCCCTCCTCGTCTAATATATCTATCTGTGTGAAATAGTTTAAATCCATTTATTTGATATTCAGCTAATAGTTCTCTATTTTCTACGTTCATCCACGTTTCGGTAAGTGCAATAATATCTATTTTTCTGTGCAGACAAGAGCATTTAATTCATTAATTTTATTTCTTAGACTTCTACTGTTAGTGTAATATATCCTAAGTGAATTGTTTTTTTGAGGCCCTTTTCTTTCCCTGATCATTTTGCCAATTCTTTTCTCCCACGAACACATACTTTTATTACCTCCTTCCTCCAAATCAATTCCCATACCACTATCTACTAACAGTTTAAACCCAAACAAACACCTCTAACCACTGGTTCCAACGAGTTCGCAACAGCAACAACCCCAGCCCCCGATAGATGCACCCCATCACGAGCATACATTTCATTTCTTCCATAGAAGCATTCCCAGTTTTCTTTGATTCTTAAACAAATAGTAAAACTCAAACCAAACAAATCCCCAGGGCCGGATGAAGTGTTTGCCAGGGTGCTTAGAGAATGCAAAGAGGAGCTGTGTGACCCAATGTCAACCATATTTAATAAATCAATAGAGTCAGGCAGAGTGCCAGAGTTTTGGAAAGCTAACCAGTCGCAACATGGTTTTATAAATGGCCGTTCATAAGAACATAAGAACAAAGGCAACTGCAGAAGGCCTATTGGCTCATACGAGGCAGCTCCTATTTATAACCACCCAATCTCACTCATATACTTGTCCAACCCGCGCTTGAAACAATCGAGGGACCCCCACCTCCAGCACGTTACGCGGTAATTGGTTCCACAAATCAACAACCCTGTTACTGAACCAGTATTTACCCAAGTCTTTCCTAAATCTAAACTTATCCAATTTATACCAATTGTTTTGTGTTCTGTCTTGTGTTGATACTTTTAATACCCTATTAATATCTCCTTTGTTATGTCCATTCATCCACTTGTAAACCACTATCATGTCACCCCTAACTCTTCGCCTTTCCAGTGAATGCAATTTAAGCTTTGTTAATCTTTCTTCATATGAAAGATTTCTAATTTGGGGAATTAGAAATCTTTTCAATCGAAAATTTCGAAAATCAGATTTACGAAAAGCTGATTTTAATAGCCTAAGAATTTTTTTGGGTCAAATAGATAGGAAACTCTTGGGTATGGAGTGTGGGCCGGTCTTGGAGCGAGACATGAACCCAGCGACAGGTGACGTAAAAGGGGATTTCGATGTGGATTTAATATATAACTTATTTAAGAATATTCTAAACAAAGCACAGGAACGTAATATACCATACAAATTGAATAGATCGAATACTAATGACCGAAAGTGGATAACATAATTTAAAGAACCTTATAGGTAAAAAGAGAAATTGGTACAAAAGGATTAAGAATGGGGAAGTAAGGTTAGAACAGGAATTAATACAACTGGTTAGAAATGTTAAAAAAGAGATTAGGAAAGCAAAAAGAAACTATGAAGTTCGCATAGCAGAGCAAGCAAAGTCAAATCCTAAAGGGTTTTTTCAGTTATATCGAACTAAGACTACGGAAAGGATAGGTCCATTAAAATCTGAGACAGGTCAAATAACGGATAATGACAAGGAGATGAGTAGTATTTTTAACAAATATTTTATATCTGTATTTACTAAAGAAGAACTTAACAATATGCCTTCAGCCGAACAAGTCTATGTGGGTGTGGATGAGGACAGGTTGACTAGTTTAGTAGTTACCAGGGAGGATGTAATTAAACAATTAGAAAAACTAAAACCAAACAAATCCCCAGGGCCGGATGAAGTGTTTGCCAGGGTGCTTAAAGAATGCAAAGAGGAGCTTTCCGACCCACTGTCTACCATATTTAATAAATCAATAGAGTCAGGCAGAGTGCCAGAGTCATGGAAGGTAGCTAATGTGGTACCAATTTTTAAGAAAGGAGATAGATCACTTGCGTCAAACTATCGGCCAATTAGCCTAACGTCTATTGTGGGAAAGTTACTTGAATCAATAATTGCAAATACAATTCGTCTCCATCTTGAAAAACAAATTAATAAATGAGTCGCAACATGGTTTTACAAATGGCCGTTCATGTTTAACAAATTTGCTAACTTTTTATTCCAGCATAGTTGAGGCAGTTGATAGTGGTAAGGATTGTGATGTTGTGTACCTTGACTTTAGCAAAGCTTTTGATACAGTGCCACATGAAAGACTAATTAAAAAAATAAAAGCTCATGGTACTGGGGGGCGCTATATTAACTTGGATTAGGGCATGGCTATTCCAAAGGAAGGAGTTAGTATAAATGGGGTTAAGTCAGAGTGGGATAATGTTGTTAGTGGAGTACCTCAGGGCTCTGTCCTGGGACCTCTGTTGTTTATAATATATATAAATGATTTAAATTCAGGTTTGAGTAGCAACATTTACAAATTTGCCGATGATACGAAAATCGGTAGGGAAATTAATTCGGAGGAGGACTCACTATCACTTCAAGTTGATCTAGATAGGGTTTTGAAATGGTCAAATGATTGGCAAATGCAGTTTAATGCTGATAAATGTAAAGTTCTGAGGCTAGGTAATGATGATAGAGTTACAAGATACGAGCTAGATGGTGTTGAGATTGCGAAGTCGGATTGCGAAAGGGATCTGGGAGTTATGATTAGTAAGAATTTAAAACAAAAGGATCAATGCATAAATGTTCGTAATAAGGCGAATAGGACACTGGGATTTATTAATCGAAGCGTTAGTAACAAGACACCTGGTGTGGTTCTTAAGCTATATCTTGCACTGGTTAGGCCCCATTTATATTATGCAGTTCAGTTTTGGTCGCCGTATTATAGAATGGATATAAATTCACTTGAACGTGTCCAACGTAGGATGACTAAGTTAATTCCCCAAATTAGAAATCTTTCATATGAAGAAAGATTAACAAAGCTTACGTTGCATTCACTGGAAAGGCGAAGAGTTAGGGGTGACATGATAGAGGTTTACAAGTGGATGAATGGACATAACAGGGGGGATATTAATAGGGTATTAAAAATATCAACACAAGACAGAACACGAAACAATGGGTATAAATTGGATAAGTTTAGATTTAGGAAAGACTTGGGTAAATACAACAAACAGGGTTGTTGATTCGTGGAACCAATTGTCGCGTAACGTGGTGGAGGTGGTGTCCCTCGATTGTTTCAAGCGCGGGTTGGACAAGTATATGAGTGGGATTAGGTGGTTATAGAATAGGAGCTGCCTCGTATGGGCCAATAGGCCTTCTGCAGTTACCTTTGTTCTTATGTTCTTAATTAAGTTAGTCATCCTACGTTGGACACGTTCAAGTGAAATTATATCCATTCTATAGTACGGCGACCAAAACTGAACTGCATAATCTAAATGGGGCTAACCAGAGCTTTATTCTTATGATCCTATGTTCAAACCTGAATCTAAATAATTTATATATATTATGATTAACAGAGGTTCCAGGACTATGTCTTTACATTGAGAGAGATGCTACATGTCTCCTCCCAGTGAGATGTACGTAGGATATAAATTAACTAACATTTGACGTCTTTACATATGACTGTTGACAGCAAGCTGAGGACAGAGATCATTCGCTCCAGAAACGCGTAATAAAACATAAGAAGCAGCTGTCGAAAATATTAGCTCTTGTGAAAGTGGTAGTGACGCATTGAGGACGTTATGTCGCAGGAACATAATACGAAACTATCGAAACTGGACTTCTATCAAATTCTGGGGATAACTATTGATGCCGAGGAAAAGGAGATTAAGAAATCGTACAGACAAAGAGCTCTTAAATGTCATCCGGATAAGAATCCAGATAACCCATTCGCTACTGATGAATTTGACAAACTTAAGAAAATTCTTGAGATTTTGTTAGATCCAGGAACACGTAAAGCATATGACAAGACCCTCAAGAGTCGTAAAGCAGCAGCTGCCAGAGCCCGTGAACATGTTACCAGATCACAGAAACTAAGGTCAGATTTGGAGGAACGGGAACGACGTGTTCAACGCAGTAGGGAACAGCAAGATATGTCACAAGAAGAACAGTTTCGACGTGAATTGAAAAGATTGGACAAGGAGGGCGAGCAACTTATTTTGGAGGAACTGGATCGAGTAAATAGGGAGGTAGGGGCAGAGCTTTTTCGGAGTTCATCTAAAGTCTCCAGAAGCAGTGAACCTCCAGCTATGGACACACGGGGTCACAAAGTTAAAGTTAAGTGGATGTCAACAGACGATTGGCCAGGGTATTCCCAGCAGGAAATTAACCAACTCTTCTATAAGTGGGGAGACATCAATGCTCTGGTTATGGTGCAGAAAAATAGAAAAGGAACAGCATTAATAGAATATAAGACCAAAAATGCAGCGGATATGGCAGTGCAGTTTGAGAGAGGTCAAACTGGCAAACCAGTAAAAGTTACACACATGTGAGAGGCACCTCACAAAAAGCCTCATATCCTCCAAAAAAAATCCTAAAAATTATGAGTGTAAGGACAAATCCAATTTAAACTTTGAATCTAGTTGTCGTGAATCAGTAGAGAATGTGAGCCAAACCAGTTAAATGTTTCTCAATCAAATTTTATAATAATAAACAAGTTGTTTGATTGCTTTGGATGAAAATAATCTTTTATAATTTGTACAAAAATATATATCTCATGTTGTCTTGATTTGTCCAAGAAACCGACCTTCAAATACTTCTTACTTAGTTTTATTTTCCCATTATGTGTGTTGCATGTCTCTGTCTGCGGAGGCATACTTCTCTGTTCCTTAGAGAAGGGTGGTAGACACTACAAGAGTGGTAGGTGGGAACTGCTAGAGTGATAGACACTCAGATCCCTACGTCTGGGATACTCTTGGATGTAGGTTCGATTAATATATTCCCCTTTATTATTAATTATTAATTACCCCTCACAGAGCAGCCATGAGACCCCCCATAACAGTAGAGCTACTTTTGAAGCGAAGGGGGAAGGTGCGAAATGGACGGCATTTGTGAACACTGGCAGTAAAGGAAATTTCACGAAAAATTCAGCCTTCAACAAGTTGAGACATTTTACCTTAGGAGTTGTGGAAATAATTTGACTGGGCAAAAATTTAATGGGCAAAAGATAGACATCTTGGGACAAGATAACTTTGACATAAGTAAGTTTTCTAGAGACATTTTAATCGGTATGGATTTCTTGAAAAGATTTGATTACTCCTAGTCTGCACAAAAGTTGCGAGGAACTGCAGATTGTAGCTGGGAAAGATTTTTTATGTTGAAATGGTCGACCATCCTCCATTAGTGGCTTTAATTAAAAGGAAGCAGAAGTATAGCGTAAATTACCCAAAATTACTTTTCATGTCTCTTCCAGACACTAATAAGAGGTCATGTGGGATGTATGCACTGACCAAGCAAAAGTTGCTCACCACATTTTGTAAAATTCATTAAAGTGTCCGTGGGATGTCACATTCTACCAGGAAATACCCTACAGGTGCCTGGAAGATGTCAAGTAATAATTCCTCACCATCTAATTGTGGTGCTTGATTAAGGTGCACTTATTCCAATAAACTCAACGACACTGAAGCCGCTTCCGTCCCGAGAGAGAGGGAGAGACCGTTGTACATCTACGTCCTGTTCTACTGTGGTCACCTGTTGTTTCAGTCTCATCCATCATTACTGTTTTGTGACCTCGAGTTGAAAATTGAGCCGTGTCTCTTTAGCAAGGTTCACCCAGCAGGCTGCAGCCAGCCACAGACTGTCACCTGTCGGTCGTGCTATCTGGTCGGATAGTTCTATCATTCTTCAGCAGAAACCGGAATGGTGTACAAGAGGACGAGGATTCTCCACATTCTAAAATTGGTGGTCGTCGAAACTACAATCAACTTCACGTCACTGGTCTAACAGATTTTTTTTTTAACATTTGTTGTGTAATAATGTTAAAATGTTATGTTTGCTCTATTTTGTTATTGTATTCAATTTCTGAAAAAATTAAGATCTCTGAATACCTAGGAATGTAATTTTGGAAAACCTAAATGTTGAAAACTAGAAATATAGTAGTGAAATTCTATTAAAGTGGAAATGTACAATTTTTTCACATGGACCCGTTCTCGAGATAGAGCTCTCTAGTATGAGAGTTATTGCAATGTGTCTAGGACGTAGGCTCTGGAAAATGATAATTGTCATTTTCTTGCTCCACATTCATTGGTGCAAGAGGGGTTGACAACATTAACTTTATACTCTTAGCTGGAAGTATGTACACATTTTGTTGCTGCGTACTCATTTGAGAACTGTGATATTAAAAGTAGTATTGATAATAAACACATTTGTAAGATTGTCAGAATGTCATTTTGGACATTGATTTTGAATGTTAGGTTTGATAATTAAGTGACATGTGGCAAAAAGTGACCACAGATGGTGACTGGAACACATGAATGAACTTGAAGAGTTCAGTGATCTTCTCCTGAAGCAGTGAGATTTCAGCATGTATTGGAATTCTTGTGTTACGCGTTCATGACGAAACACGTTGATGGACGCCGATGGCCAATGATATTTGTTGGCCAGATTTTGTGATAGTGGTTGCAATATTGAATTTAGTTATATCAATTCTGAGTATTGAATTTTTCTTCCAGGTGTATTGGGAAGATTGCTGGACTATAAACAGCATTACAGTCGGGTGTCAGATAACTGGATTCAGCATTTGAATTATGCCGATTATTTCGATACAATCTGCAGATTTTAAATTCTATAGATAGGGTAGATTTTGAATATTTTTTTGAGGCACTGGTTAAATTTTTATATAAAATAAAGGATTGGGCTGGTACCGCTACCTCAAAGTCGACCAAGGCATTCAATATCCAGGCTGAAGCCTTCCCCAGACCTCCCTACAAGAGGCATCTCGAGTAGTGCCTCCACACACCTTAACTACTTGACGAGTAACTCCCGCGGTAGTAGCAAATCTCAGACCCAGGCGTCACCACTCACCCAGCCCGGCCAAACACCACCCAGGCGTCACCAATCACCCAGCCCGGCCAATCACCGACCCAGACGTCACCAATCACCCAGCTCGGCCAAACACCACCCAGGCGTCACCACTCACCAGTAGTGTAAACCAGGCCATAACGTGTCCGTTTTGCTTTTCCTAAGGGACACGTTATGGCCCCATGTTTTTTCGTTACCCCGGTGAGATTTAAGGGACACGTTATGGCCCCATGTTTTTTCGTTACCCCGGTGAGATTTAAGGGACACGTTATGGCCCCATGTTTTTTCGTTAGCCCGGTGAGCCATGCACGGGCATTGCTAATGGTCAATGACGTCATCAACTTACCTGGGGATTAAAAGGTCGGCTCCTGGCCCCATCATATTTCGCACAGGCATTGCTAATAGTCACCCCGTATTCTTCTTCCCTGAATAAGTCCGTTTTCTGTTATAGTATGTTTATTCCCATTTTTAATGTTTATAGCAAAGGGGGATACAAATGCTGCCTTCTGTCAAGCCTAATGTGCAATGGTGTTAATCATTATAAGCTCGTTTTTCTCAATAAGGTATTGCCGTACGGTTTCCCATTGTCTAAGATCATTTTATAGCTAAGATTACATAATAACATAAGAAATGAGTTCAAACCCTGTTTACAGAACCAGTATTTACCCAGGTCTTTTTCCTAAATCTAAATCTAAAACTTATTCCAATTTATGTCCATTGTTTCATGTTCTGTCTAGTGTTGATAATTTTAATAGTCTATTAATATTCCCCCTTTATCATGTCCATTCATTCACAGCTCTATCATGTCACCTCTATTTCTTTGCCTTTCTAGAGAATGTAATTTAAGCATTGTCAATCTTTCTTCAGAAATTGCTTATTGAGCATAGGGCAAAATAAAAATGAAAATTTACTATCTTTCATTTGTATAAAAACAGTCCCCTGCCAGGCGTGGTGACTTCAATGCGATTTCAGTACTAATCCAATATTACTGTATAAACTATCAGTCTCCTGCCAGGCATGGTGACTTCAATGCGATTTTCAGTAGTAATCCAATATTACTGCATATATATATGCAGTAATATATATATATATATATATATATATATATATATATATATAATATATATAATATATATAATATATATAATATATATATATATATATATATATATATATATATATATATATATATATATATATATTATATATATATATATATATATATATATATATATATATATACAAAACATTTGGGTATATTCGGTGGAAATTGGCATAAATTAGGTAAAATTTAGGTGGGAAAGGCATAAATTTTTCCAACTACCTTCTGAAGATGTATTTAATATACGAAAGTACTTAATATATATATATATATATATATATATATATATATATATATATATATATATATATATATATATAAATATATATATATATATATATATATATATATATATATATATATATATATATATATATATATATATATATATTTATATATATATATATATATATATATATATATATATATATATATATATATATATATATATATATTTATATATATATATATATATATATATATATATATATTAAGTACTTTCGTATATTAAATACATCTTCAGAAGGTAGTTGGAAAAATTTATGCCTTTCCCACCTAAATTTTACCTAATTTATGCCAATTTCCACCGAATATACCCAAATGTTTTGTATCTTAGCATGGTCAAAGTTCATTTCACCCAAGTTTTTCACCTATTCCATCTTACCTTACACAGCCTTACCTAATCTGACCTAGCATATCCCAAGCTAGATTTGATTAGAGTTCGTGGAAGATAAGGAAAATAAGGTAAATGGTAATTAAATAGTTTTGGTGAGTTATATCCCTTTCTAACTAAGGTTAGGTTAAGGATGGTTAAGTCGAACTGATGTAGAGAAAATTCCCATTATTATCATGTTTTCCATTAACCTTCCTCCCTCAGGTAATAGAGGTTAGGTTGAGGATGGATGAATTATGTGAAATAAAATATGCTACGAGTATGATGCAATGTTGAACCAAGATTCGTGTATCAGAGGTTAGGTCCAGGGAGGTTGGGTTGATGCATAAACAACACCTTCTTCCCATAAATACAATAAATTTGAAGTTTGATAAATGGAGGTTAGGTCAAGGACGGTTGGGTTGTTGCACAAACAACACGTCCTTCCATATTTACGATAAATTTGAAGTTAGAGGAAGGGAGGTTAGGTCCAGGACGGTTGGGTTGATGTGTAAAAACTAAACACTATATCTACAATATTGAACACAGTTCCAAGTTTTAAAGGAGAGGGGCTCTTAGGTCCATATCCAAAACATCACTTTTCTATGAATATGGTTACAATGTTCAACAAAGAACCTAGCAGGTTAGGCACAGTGCGGATAGGTTCATATCCAAAACTTCAATTTTTGAAGAAAAATAGATAAAATATTCAACAAAGCTCCAAGACTCTTGCAGGTTAGGCACGGGCATTTAGGTTCATATCCAAAAAACATCACTTCTCTGAGTATATGTAGTATCAGAGGCTAGGTCCAGGTTTAGATGGAATGGATGAAAATGTGGGTAAAATGGGTTTTGGCTGTGCTATGATACACAACAATTAGGCATATTTGGTGGAAATTGTCTCCAATTTGATGGCGATAGCTTAAATTAACCCAACTTTAATCAAATCTGCTAGGTAAGGCTATGTAGGGTAGGTTGGAATATGTGAAAACTCGGGTAAAATGGTCTTTGGCTGAGCTATGTAACAAATCATATTGGGTAGAAATTGTCTTAAATTAGGTTGAATTTAGGTGAGTCAGCATAAATTTCACGAACTCTAATCAAATCTAGCTTGGGATATGCTAGGTCAGGTTAGGTAAGGCTGTGTAAGGTAAGATGGAATAGGTGAAAAACTTGGGTGAAATGAACTTTGACCATGCTAAGATACAAAACATTTGGGTATATTCGGTGGAAATTGGCATAAATTAGGTAAAATTTAGGTGGGAAAGGCATAAATTTTGCCAACTATAATCAAATCTGACTTTGGATATGCCAGGAGAGAATGGGTAGGGTTGTCTAGGGCAGGTTGGAATAGGTGAAAACTCAGCTAAAATGAGCTTTGGCCGTGCTATGTTCCAAAACATTTTTGGGTATATTTGGTGGAAATTGTCTTAAATTAGGTCAAATTTATATGGGATAACTTAAATTTCGCCGACTTTAACCAAATCTAGGTTTGGATATGCTAGGATAGGTTAGGTAAGGTTGCGTAGGGTACGATGGAATAGGAGAAAATGTAGGTAAAAATGGGCTTTGGCAGTGCTGTGATACAGAACATTTGGATATATTTGGTGGGAATTGCCTTAAATTAGATAGAATTTAGGTGGGATAGCTTAAATTTCGCAGACTTCAACCAAATCTAGGTTTGGATATGGTAGGATAGGTTAGGTAAGGTTGCATAGGGTAGGATGGAATAGGAGAAAATGTAGGTAAAAATGGGCTTTGGCAGTGCTGTGATACGCAACATTTGGGGATATTTGGTGGGAATTGCCTTAAATTAGGTCGAATTTATGTGGGATAGCTTAAATTTCGCAGACTTTAACCAAATCCAGGTTTGGATATGATAGGTTAGGTGAGGTTGTGTAGGGTAGGATGGAATAGGAGAAAATGTAGGTAAAAATGGGCTTTGGTGATGCTATGATACACAACATTTGGGTATATTTGGTGGAAATTGCCTTAAATTAGGTCATATTTAGGTGGCATAGCATAAATTTCGCCAACTTTAACCAAATCCAGGTTTGGATATGCTAGGTCAGGTTAGGTGAGGTTGTGTAGGGTAGTATGGAATAGGAGAAAATGGGCTTTGGCAGTGCTATGCTACGCAACATTTGGGTATATTTGGTGGAAATTGCCATAAATTATGTCGAATTAAAGTGGCATAGCTTAAATTTCACCAACTTGAACTAAATCTAGGTTTGATTATGCCAGGTCAGGTTAGGTGAGGTCGTGTAGGGAAGGACATATATAATATCTTAGGGTAATGAACTAGCATGTTTATGAAATAGTGTAAATTTTCCTATTTGGGGTTCGAGCTATATGGCAGACTCATATAATGTATGGACAGAGGCGACATAGGCTTGTATGTGAGGATATGGGATGCTCATATTTAGTTTAGCTAGGTTGAATTTAGTCAAATTTGCGAAGTATATTTTTTATAGATTTAGATGAATTTAAGTTTTAACAAGATGCATTTTGATAAGATATAGCAAATTTGTCTAAAATTATCATAGAAAATACTGACTTCACCTAACCCCACCTGCCCTAACATAACTAAGGCTAGAACAAATAAGTCTGTTAGATGATTTGAATAAATACATAAATATGGGTGGTCTGATTGTAGAGGATGTAACAAGGAAGGTATTAATTAGACATTAAAACAGTGGACATATGTTAGATGAATAGTTTAGCACTAATAATGTTGATATCTTAATGGAAAAAGAATGTGTTATATATTGAGATAGGAAGTCATATGCACCATTTTTATATGTGAAATTCTGACTTTTGGGGAGTTGGTTAAACTCAGCATATTATAATTAATGTCCTAAATATACCCAGAAAAATATCATGCAAATTGTGTATTGTTTGACCTAGTTGGTTGTGTTTGTACATATATAGCACAATTAATATACTTGTGTATTAATTGTGCAGATTATGTATTTTGCATAAGTTGTATGATTATTGCAATTATGTATTGATTATATTTCTATAAATTGTGTATTGTTTTGTGAAAGTTGTATGTATTAATTGTATATGTTTTTGTATGTGTATTTGCGGAAATTGCTTAGTTGTGTATTTAATGAATATGTGCTAGTTATGTATTGTTCATATTTGGTAAGTTGTGTATTGTTCATATTTTGGTAAGTTGTGTATTGGTTATATTTTTGAGCGAGTTGTGTAAATGTCGCAATTGTATTTGTGTAAATCGTGTATTTATGCTAGTTGTGTATTTTCGTATTTGGGGTAGTTGTGTATTGTACGTATTTGTGCTAGATATGCATTTGTACAAGTTGTGTAATAATTATGAAAGATGTGTAATATTTGTATAAGTTGTGTATTAATTGCGCATGTTGTGTAATTGCATATGGACGAATTGTTTATTTATACCTTTGTGTATTGATTGTCATTGTGCAAGTTGAGTAATTATATAGCAAGTTTTCTTGTATTAATTGTGCAAAGATGTAAAATAATTACACAAACTGTGTAATAATTGTCCATGTTTTATAATAATTTTTGTGATAATAGTGCATTTATGCAAGTTGTGTTTTTAATATTTGTTGAAGTGGAACTGGTGCAACTGTATTTGTGTGTGAATATTGTGTATTTTGTGTAAGCTCTGTAATCTGATAAAATAGATCTTCATGGTGTAAGTGTATTTTGGTTTATGAGACAATGTGTGGGTATTTCGTGAAAATTATGTTTGTGAAATTGTGTAATTTTAGTGAAAGCGCATTTTTGATTGTCTAAATGCATAAGCATTTTGATATATTTGTGCAAAATACTGTACTTTGTGTAAATGTCATACTCTGAGTGTCCATGCAGTATTGTGTAAATGCTACATTTTCATGTCCAACTGACATATTTTTGCATGTAAATGTTATATTTTTGTCTATAAATGACATATTTTTGTGTGATGGCATATTTTGAGTGTAAATAATATATTTTGCGAATAAATGGCATATTTGGTGTGTAGATGCTGTATTTTCTGTGTGCATGGCATAAATTGCATCTGATTAATGGGGAAATGGTGGCAAAAAACTAGGCTATTCTCTATGAATGTATAGGTTGTGGAGTATGAGTAGGTATGTATGCTTGTATTTGCGACTGTTGGTTTAGAAACAAGTTACCTGATTTGCGTAGCAAATCTAGGATTTTTTGAGGTGTAGAAATGATTAGCCTATGAATATAGTGGCTAGCATCCAGCTGAGTTGCTAGATGGATGAATTGAGGTGCGACATTTGGATAGCTATTTGATGGATGTGAGGACAGTTGACTAGCCTATGAACACAGCCACTAATCCGCTGTACTGCCAGATGTGTGGTAACTACTTGTGGATTATAGTAGAATATCTAGCTATAGGGTTTCATAATTGCTGTTGTGTATAAAACTAGAATAAGAGCTATTTATTAAAACTATTATTGTAAACAAATGCTTTAAGTGGGATCCCTTGGTTGTTTTAAGCATAGGGTGGACATGAATGAGATTGGGTGGAAATATATAGGAGCTGCCTCGTATGTGCCAATAGGACCTCTGCAGTTACCTTTATTCTTATGTTCAGCTCACCTGCTATGCTGCCAGATGTACGATTCTGCTTAAATTGCAGTACGACATTTGGGCTGCTGTTATACTTTTGAACTTATCACTGAATAATGATTACAGTTGTGGATGACTAAAATGTATATTCTTAGTCCTCAGATTAGGTTAGGTGGGGATGGCTAGTCTACTCATTTTTGAATAATAACATTAAATACATATGTCAGTAGAACGCTAAAGGCCGCATTGGTCAATGGCCAGCAATATCTTATCCCTATACCTGAGGTCGCTTTTCGTGATGTCGCCAAACAAAAACAACAATACCTGGTCTGTAGAATGCATTTGTTTGTTATATATAATAAGTTAGGTTAAGTTAGGTTAGAATGGTTTGATTGGGTTTATGAATATCAGAAAATATGAGCAATGAGCAAAAATACGAGCCATTGTAGCTGAATATCAACTTTGATGAAGCACAGAGTACAGTTGAGGTATTAAGCCAGATTAAGAGTTCACACTTATGTGTGAACCTCCTGGGATCCGCATTTACGGCGTTGGCGCCTCGCACCGCATTAGGAATGATGACGTTAGAAAAAGAAGGCAACTGCAGAAGGCCTTATTTAAGAAACATGAGAGGCTTGCTTTTACTGAATGTAGTATTCCTATATATGTACACCGAATGAGTATTTTGATTTGTTATATGCTACCGCAAGGTGTAAGGGAGGTATGTTCTTGAGTGAATGTGAGATGCGCATATCCATTTATGAGTTTATGCAGTAATATTGGATTACTACTGAAATTGCA
The DNA here is from genome assembly GCF_040958095.1 of Procambarus clarkii. Lineage (NCBI taxonomy): Eukaryota > Metazoa > Arthropoda > Malacostraca > Decapoda > Cambaridae > Procambarus > Procambarus clarkii. The sequence goes on from NC_091166.1 coordinate 3,846,397, forward strand.
TTGAAGTCACCATGCCTGGCAGGGGACTGTTAGTTTATACAGTAATGTTGGATTAGTACTGAAATCGCATTGAAGTCACCACGCCTGGCAGGGGACTGTTTTTATACAAATGAAAGATAGTAAGTTTTCATTTTTATTTTGCCCTATGCTCAATAAGCAATTTCTGAAGAAAGATTGACAAAGCTTAAATTACATTCTCTAGAAAGGCAAAGAAATAGAGGTGACATGATAGAGCTGTGAATGAATGGACATGATAAAGGGGGAATATTAATAGACTACTAAAATTATCAACACTAGACAGAACATGAAACAATGGACATAAATTGGAATAAGTTTAAGATTTAGGAAAAAGACCTGGGTAAATACTGGTTCTGTAAACAGGGTTTGAAGTCATTTCTTATGTTATTATTATGTAATCTTAGCTATAAAATGATCTTAGACAATAGGAAACAGTACGGCAATACCTTATTGAGAAAAACGAGCTTATAATGATTAACGCCATTGCACATTAGGCTTGACAGAAGGCAGCATTTGAATCCCCCTTTGCTATAAATATTGAAAATGGGAATAATTACACTGTAACAGAAAACGGACTTATACAGGGAAAATGAAGACGGGGGTGACGTCATTATCCATTAGCGATGCCTGTGCAGGGTTGCTCAGGTAACGAAATATGATGGGGCCAGGAGCCGGCCTTTTAATCCCCAGGTAAGTTGATGACGTCATTGACCATTGGCTATGCCTGTGCATGGGTCAGGCCATGAAAGAAAATTCGAGAAAACCCTGGGGCCAATGACCGGCTTTTTAATCCCCTTTAACATGCCTGTGCAGGGTCACTAAGCTAACGAAATTTGGGGATGACTGGAGGCGGCCGTTTAATCCCCTTAGCGAAAATGGCAGGGGCCATAGAGCGACTTGTATAAAACCCAGGGTGCGTAGACCAGCCCCTGAAAAAACGGACGGTCTAAAAGTTGAAAATAGCCCGGCGCCATAGACCGGCCGTGGGAAAAATCAAAAGGGACGGTCTAAAACGTTGAAAATAGACCGGCCGGGGGAAAAAGCAAAACGGACGGTCTAAAAAGTTGAAAATAGCCCGGCCGTGGGAAAAAGCAAAACGGACGGTCTAAAAAGTTGAAAATAGCCCGGCCGTGGGAAAAAGCAAAACGGACGATCTAAAAAGTTGAAAATAGACCGGTCGTGGGAAAAAGCAAAACGGACGGTCTAAAAAGTTGAAAATAGCCCGGCCGTGGGAAAAAGCAAAACGGACGGTCTAAAAAGTTGAAAATAGACCGGCCGTGGGAAAAAGCAAAAGGGACGGTCTATGGCCCGGTTTACACTACTGTAGAGGGGGGCTGGAGCTACAGGTCCAGGACCAACCCCATGCCAATAGAGGGGGGGGGGACTGGAGCTACAGGTCCAGGACCACCCCCTTGCCAGTAGAGGGGGCTGGAGCTACAGCTACAGCACCAACCTCCTGCCAGTAGAGGGGGCCTGGAGCTACAGGTTCAGCACCAACCCCCTGCCAGTAGAGGGAGGCTGGAGCTACAGTTCCAGCACCAACCCCCCTCCTAGTAGAGGGGGGCTGGAGTTACAGGTCCAGCACCAACCCCCTGCCAGTAGAAGGGGGCTGGAGCTACAGGTCCAGCACCATCCCCCTGCCAGTAGAGGGGGGTTGGAGTTACTGGTTCAGGACCAACCCCACCCTGCCCGTAGAGGGGGCTGCAGCTACAGGTCCAGCACCAACCCCCTGCCAGTAATAGGCGGGGCTAGAGCTACAGGTCCAGCATCAACCCCCTGCCAGTAGAGGGGGCTGGAGCTACAGATTCAGGGCCAATATAAATTGGATAAGTTTAGATTTAGGAAAGACTTGGGTAAATACTGGTTCAGTAACAGGGTTCTTGATTTGTGGAACCAATTGCCGCATAACATTGTGGAGGTGGGGTCCCACGATTGTTTCAAGCATGGGATGGACATGTATATGAGTGGGATTGGGTGGTTATAAATAGGAGCTGCCTCGTATGGGCCAATAGGCCTTCTGCAGTTGCCTTTGTTCTTATGTTCTTATTAAATCCACATCGAAATCCCCTTTTACGTCAACTATCGCTGGGTTCATGTCTCGCTCTAAGACCGGCCCACACCCCATACCCAAGAGTTTCCAATCTATTTGACCCAAAAAATTTCTTAGGCTATTAAAATCAACTTTTCGAAAATCTGGCACTTTAACAGAATTTTCTCCTACAGGTCTATTCCATTCTATGCTAAATCTGATTACTTTGTGATCACTGTTCCCTAGCTCACTCCCTATTTCGATGTCATTAATTTGTGTTTCCCTGTTAGTTAACACTAAATCTAAAATATTATTTTCCCGCGTTGGTTCCTTAATGTGTTGCGTAAGAAAGCAATCGTCAATTAATTCTAGAAAATCTTCTGCTTCACTATTCCCAGTTTTGTTCACCCAGTTTATTCCACTAAAATTAAAGTCACCCATGACATAAATACTGTTAGATCTAGATATTTCATTCCATAGATGCTTTGCTTCCATTCTGTCTAAATTTGGTGGCCTATATATAACTCCTATTATAATATTATTTGCTTTTTCGTTTAATTCTATCCAAATAGTTTCTGTGTGGGGCTCAGTTTTGATTCCCTCTTTGAGACTACATTTCAAATTGTCCCTAACATATATGGCTACTCCCCCTCCTCGTCTAATATATCTATCTGTGTGAAATAGTTTAAATCCATTTATTTGATATTCAGCTAATAGTTCTCTATTTTCTACGTTCATCCACGTTTCGGTAAGTGCAATAATATCTATTTTTCTGTGCAGACAAGAGCATTTAATTCATTAATTTTATTTCTTAGACTTCTACTGTTAGTGTAATATATCCTAAGTGAATTGTTTTTTTTGAGGCCCTTTTCTTTCCCTGATCATTTTGCCAATTCTTTTCTCCCACGAACACATACTTTTATTACCTCCTTCCTCCAAATCAATTCCCATACCACTATCTACTAACAGTTTAAACCCAAACAAACACCTCTAACCACTGGTTCCAACGAGTTCGCAACAGCAACAACCCCAGCCCCCGATAGATGCACCCCATCACGAGCATACATTTCATTTCTTCCATAGAAGCATTCCCAGTTTTCTTTGATTCTTAAACAAATAGTAAAACTCAAACCAAACAAATCCCCAGGGCCGGATGAAGTGTTTGCCAGGGTGCTTAGAGAATGCAAAGAGGAGCTGTGTGACCCAATGTCAACCATATTTAATAAATCAATAGAGTCAGGCAGAGTGCCAGAGTTTTGGAAAGCTAACCAGTCGCAACATGGTTTTATAAATGGCCGTTCATAAGAACATAAGAACAAAGGCAACTGCAGAAGGCCTATTGGCTCATACGAGGCAGCTCCTATTTATAACCACCCATTCTCACTCATATACTTGTCCAACCCGCGCTTGAAACAATCGAGGGACCCCCACCTCCAGCACGTTACGCGGTAATTGGTTCCACAAATCAACAACCCTGTTACTGAACCAGTATTTACCCAAGTCTTTCCTAAATCTAAACTTATCCAATTTATACCAATTGTTTTGTGTTCTGTCTTGTGTTGATACTTTTAATACCCTATTAATATCTCCTTTGTTATGTCCATTCATCCACTTGTAAACCACTATCATGTCACCCCTAACTCTTCGCCTTTCCAGTGAATGCAATTTAAGCTTTGTTAATCTTTCTTCATATGAAAGATTTCTAATTTGGGGAATTAGAAATCTTTTCAATCGAAAATTTCGAAAATCAGATTTACGAAAAGCTGATTTTAATAGCCTAAGAATTTTTTTGGGTCAAATAGATAGGAAACTCTTGGGTATGGAGTGTGGGCCGGTCTTGGAGCGAGACATGAACCCAGCGACAGGTGACGTAAAAGGGGATTTCGATGTGGATTTAATATATAACTTATTTAAGAATATTCTAAACAAAGCACAGGAACGTAATATACCATACAAATTGAATAGATCGAATACTAATGACCGAAAGTGGATAACATAATTTAAAGAACCTTATAGGTAAAAAGAGAAATTGGTACAAAAGGATTAAGAATGGGGAAGTAAGGTTAGAACAGGAATTAATACAACTGGTTAGAAATGTTAAAAAAGAGATTAGGAAAGCAAAAAGAAACTATGAAGTTCGCATAGCAGAGCAAGCAAAGTCAAATCCTAAAGGGTTTTTTCAGTTATATCGAACTAAGACTACGGAAAGGATAGGTCCATTAAAATCTGAGACAGGTCAAATAACGGATAATGACAAGGAGATGAGTAGTATTTTTAACAAATATTTTATATCTGTATTTACTAAAGAAGAACTTAACAATATGCCTTCAGCCGAACAAGTCTATGTGGGTGTGGATGAGGACAGGTTGACTAGTTTAGTAGTTACCAGGGAGGATGTAATTAAACAATTAGAAAAACTAAAACCAAACAAATCCCCAGGGCCGGATGAAGTGTTTGCCAGGGTGCTTAAAGAATGCAAAGAGGAGCTTTCCGACCCACTGTCTACCATATTTAATAAATCAATAGAGTCAGGCAGAGTGCCAGAGTCATGGAAGGTAGCTAATGTGGTACCAATTTTTAAGAAAGGAGATAGATCACTTGCGTCAAACTATCGGCCAATTAGCCTAACGTCTATTGTGGGAAAGTTACTTGAATCAATAATTGCAAATACAATTCGTCTCCATCTTGAAAAACAAATTAATAAATGAGTCGCAACATGGTTTTACAAATGGCCGTTCATGTTTAACAAATTTGCTAACTTTTTATTCCAGCATAGTTGAGGCAGTTGATAGTGGTAAGGATTGTGATGTTGTGTACCTTGACTTTAGCAAAGCTTTTGATACAGTGCCACATGAAAGACTAATTAAAAAAATAAAAGCTCATGGTACTGGGGGGTGCTATATTAACTTGGATTAGGGCATGGCTATTCCAAAGGAAACAGAGTTAGTATAAATGGGGTTAAGTCAGAGTGGGATAATGTTGTTAGTGGAGTACCTCAGGGCTCTGTCCTGGGACCTCTGTTGTTTATAATATATATAAATGATTTAAATTCAGGTTTGAGTAGCAACATTTACAAATTTGCCGATGATACGAAAATCGGTAGGGAAATTAATTCGGAGGAGGACTCACTATCACTTCAAGTTGATCTAGATAGGGTTTTGAAATGGTCAAATGATTGGCAAATGCAGTTTAATGCTGATAAATGTAAAGTTCTGAGGCTAGGTAATGATGATAGAGTTACAAGATACGAGCTAGATGGTGTTGAGATTGCGAAGTCGGATTGCGAAAGGGATCTGGGAGTTATGATTAGTAAGAATTTAAAACAAAAGGATCAATGCATAAATGTTCGTAATAAGGCGAATAGGACACTGGGATTTATTAATCGAAGCGTTAGTAACAAGACACCTGGTGTGGTTCTTAAGCTATATCTTGCACTGGTTAGGCCCCATTTATATTATGCAGTTCAGTTTTGGTCGCCGTATTATAGAATGGATATAAATTCACTTGAACGTGTCCAACGTAGGATGACTAAGTTAATTCCCCAAATTAGAAATCTTTCATATGAAGAAAGATTAACAAAGCTTACGTTGCATTCACTGGAAAGGCGAAGAGTTAGGGGTGACATGATAGAGGTTTACAAGTGGATGAATGGACATAACAGGGGGGATATTAATAGGGTATTAAAAATATCAACACAAGACAGAACACGAAACAATGGGTATAAATTGGATAAGTTTAGATTTAGGAAAGACTTGGGTAAATACAACAAACAGGGTTGTTGATTCGTGGAACCAATTGTTCGCGTAACGTGGTGGAGGTGGTGTCCCTCGATTGTTTCAAGCGCGGGTTGGACAAGTATATGAGTGGGATTAGGTGGTTATAGAATAGGAGCTGCCTCGTATGGGCCAATAGGCCTTCTGCAGTTACCTTTGTTCTTATGTTCTTAATTAAGTTAGTCATCCTACGTTGGACACGTTCAAGTGAAATTATATCCATTCTATAGTACGGCGACCAAAACTGAACTGCATAATCTAAATGGGGCTAACCAGAGCTTTATTCTTATGATCCTATGTTCAAACCTGAATCTAAATAATTTATATATATTATGATTAACAGAGGTTCCAGGACTATGTTTTTATATTGAGAGAGATGCTACATGTCTCCTCCCAGTGAGATGTACGTAGGATATAAATTAACTAACATTTGACGTCTTTACATATGACTGTTGACAGCAAGCTGAGGACAGAGATCATTCGCTCCAGAAACGCGTAATAAAACATAAGAAGCAGCTGTCGAAAATATTAGCTCTTGTGAAAGTGGTAGTGACGCATTGAGGACGTTATGTCGCAGGAACATAATACGAAACTATCGAAACTGGACTTCTATCAAATTCTGGGGATAACTATTGATGCCGAGGAAAAGGAGATTAAGAAATCGTACAGACAAAGAGCTCTTAAATGTCATCCGGATAAGAATCCAGATAACCCATTCGCTACTGATGAATTTGACAAACTTAAGAAAATTCTTGAGATTTTGTTAGATCCAGGAACACGTAAAGCATATGACAAGACCCTCAAGAGTCGTAAAGCAGCAGCTGCCAGAGCCCGTGAACATGTTACCAGATCACAGAAACTAAGGTCAGATTTGGAGGAACGGGAACGACGTGTTCAACGCAGTAGGGAACAGCAAGATATGTCACAAGAAGAACAGTTTCGACGTGAATTGAAAAGATTGGACAAGGAGGGCGAGCAACTTATTTTGGAGGAACTGGATCGAGTAAATAGGGAGGTAGGGGCAGAGCTTTTTCGGAGTTCATCTAAAGTCTCCAAAAGCAGTGAACCTCCAGCTATGGACACACGGGGTCACAAAGTTAAAGTTAAGTGGATGTCAACAGACGATTGGCCAGGGTATTCCCAGCAGGAAATTAACCAACTCTTCTATAAGTGGGGAGACATCAATGCTCTGGTTATGGTGCAGAAAAATAGAAAAGGAACAGCATTAATAGAATATAAGACCAAAAATGCAGCGGATATGGCAGTGCAGTTTGAGAGAGGTCAAACTGGCAAACCAGTAAAAGTTACACACATGTGAGAGGCACCTCACAAAAAGCCTCATATCCTCCAAAAAAAATCCTAAAAATTATGAGTGTAAGGACAAATCCAATTTAAACTTTGAATCTAGTTGTCGTGAATCAGTAGAGAATGTGAGCCAAACCAGTTAAATGTTTCTCAATCAAATTTTATAATAATAAACAAGTTGTTTGATTGCTTTGGATGAAAATAATCTTTTATAATTTGTACAAAAATATATATCTCATGTTGTCTTGATTTGTCCAAGAAACCGACCTTCAAATACTTCTTACTTAGTTTTATTTTCCCATTATGTGTGTTGCATGTCTCTGTCTGCGGAGGCATACTTCTCTGTTCCTTAGAGAAGGGTGGTAGACACCACAAGAGTGGTAGGTGGGAACTGCTAGAGTGATAGACACTCAGATCCCTACGTCTGGGATACTCTTGGATGTAGGTTCGATTAATATATTCCCCTTTATTATTAATTATTAATTACCCCTCACAGAGCAGCCATGAGACCCCCCATAACAGTAGATCTACTTTTGAAGCGAAGGGGGAAGGTGCGAAATGGACGGCATTTGTGAACACTGGCAGTAAAGGAAATTTCACGAAAAATTCAGCCTTCAACAAGTTGAGACATTTTACCTTAGGAGTTGTGGAAATAATTTGACTGGGCAAAAATTTAATGGGCAAAAGATAGACATCTTGGGACAAGATAACTTTGACATAAGTAAGTTTTCTAGAGACATTTTAATCGGTATGGATTTCTTGAAAAGATTTGATTACTCCTAGTCTGCACAAAAGTTGCGAGGAACTGCAGATTGTAGCTGGGAAAGATTTTTTATGTTGAAATGGTCGACCATCCTCCATTAGTGGCTTTAATTAAAAGGAAGCAGAAGTATAGCGTAAATTACCCAAAATTACTTTTCATGTCTCTTCCAGACACTAATAAGAGGTCATGTGGGATGTATGCACTGACCAAGCAAAAGTTGCCCACCACATTTTGTAAAATTCATTAAAGTGTCCGTGGGATGTCACATCCTACCAGGAAATACCCTACAGGTGCCTGGAAGATGTCAAGTAATAATTCCTCACCATCTAATTGTGGTGCTTGATTAAGGTGCACTTATTCCAATAAACTCAACGACACTGAAGCCGCTTCCGTCCCGAGAGAGAGGGAGAGACCGTTGTACATCTACGTCCTGTTCTACTGTGGTCACCTGTTGTTTCAGTCTCATCCATCATTACTGTTTTGTGACCTCGAGTTGAAAATTGAGCCGTGTCTCTTTAGCAAGGTTCACCCAGCAGGCTGCAGCCAGCCACAGACTGTCACCTGTCGGTCGTGCTATCTGGTCGGATAGTTCTATCATTCTTCAGCAGAAACCGGAATGGTGTACAAGAGGACGAGGATTCTCCACATTCTAAAATTGGTGGTCGTCGAAACTACAATCAACTACACGTCACTGGTCTAACAGATTTTTTTTTTAACATTTGTTGTGTAATAATGTTAAAATGTTATGTTTGCTCTATTTTGTTATTGTATTCAATTTCTGAAAAAATTAAGATCTCTGAATACCTAGGAATGTAATTTTGGAAAACCTAAATGTTGAAAACTAGAAATATAGTAGTGAAATTCTATTAAAGTGGAAATGTACAATTTTTTCACATGGACCCGTTCTCGAGATAGAGCTCTCTAGTATGAGAGTTATTGCAATGTGTCTAGGACGTAGGCTCTGGAAAATGATAATTGTCATTTTCTTGTTCCGCATTCATTGGTGCAAGAGGGGTTGACAACATTAACTTTATACTCTTAGCTGGAAGTATGTACACATTTTGTTGCTGCGTACTCATTTGAGAACTGTGATATTAAAAGTAGTATTGATAATAAACACATTTGTAAGATTGTCAGAATGTCATTTTGGACATTGATTTTGAATGTTAGGTTTGATAATTAAGTGGCAAAAAGTGACCACAGATGGTGACTGGAACACATGAATGAACTTGAAGAGTTCAGTGTTCTTCTCCTGAAGCAGTGAGATTTCAGCATGTATTGGAATTCTTGTGTTACGCGTTCATGACGAAACACGTTGATGGACGCCGATGGCCAATGATATTTGTTGGCCAGATTTTGTGATAGTGGTTGCAATATTGAATTTAGTTATATCAATTCTGAGTATTGAATTTTTCTTCCAGGTGTATTGGGAAGATTGCTGGACTATAAACAGCATTACAGTCGGGTGTCAGATAACTGGATTCAGCATTTGAATTATGCCGATTATTTCGATACAATCTGCAGATTTTAAATTCTATAGATAGGGTAGATTTTGAATATTTTTTTGAGGCACTGGTTAAATTTTTATATAAAATAAAGGATTGGGCTGGTACCGCTACCTCAAAGTCGACCAAGGCATTCAATATCCAGGCTGAAGCCTTCCCCAGACCTCCCTACAAGAGGCATCTCGAGTAGTGCCTCCACACACCTTAACTACTTGACGAGTAACTCCCGCGGTAGTAGCAAATCTCAGACCCAGGCGTCACCACTCACCCAGCCCGGCCAAACACCACCCAGGCGTCACCAATCACCCAGCTCGGCCAAACACCACCCAGGCGTCACCACTCACCAGTAGTGTAAACCAGGCCATAACGTGTCCGTTTTGCTTTTCCTAAGGGACACGTTATGGCCCCATGTTTTTTCGTTACCCCGGTGAGATTTAAGGGACACGTTATGGCCCCATGTTTTTTCGTTACCCCGGTGAGATTTAAGGGACACGTTATGGCCCCATGTTTTTTCGTTAGCCCGGTGAGCCATGCACGGGCATTGCTAATGGTCAATGACGTCATCAACTTACCTGGGGATTAAAAGGCCGGCTCCTGGCCCCATCATATTTCGCACAGGCATTGCTAATAGTCACCCCGTATTCTTCTTCCCTGAATAAGTCCGTTTTCTGTTATAGTATGTTTATTCCCATTTTTAATGTTTATAGCAAAGGGGGATACAAATGCTGCCTTCTGTCAAGCCTAATGTGCAATGGTGTTAATCATTATAAGCTCGTTTTTCTCAATAAGGTATTGCCGTACGGTTTCCCATTGTCTAAGATCATTTTATAGCTAAGATTACATAATAACATAAGAAATGAGTTCAAACCCTGTTTACAGAACCAGTATTTACCCAGGTCTTTTTCCTAAATCTAAATCTAAAACTTATTCCAATTTATGTCCATTGTTTCATGTTCTATCTAGTGTTGATAATTTTAATAGTCTATTAATATTCCCCCTTTATCATGTCCATTCATTCACAGCTCTATCATGTCACCTCTATTTCTTTGCCTTTCTAGAGAATGTAATTTAAGCATTGTCAATCTTTCTTCAGAAATTGCTTATTGAGCATAGGGCAAAATAAAAATGAAAACTTACTATCTTTCATTTGTATGAAAACAGTCCCCTGCCAGGCGTGGTGACTTCAATGCGATTTCAGTACTAATCCAATATTACTGTATAAACTATCAGTCTCCTGCCAGGCATGGTGACTTCAATGCGATTTTCAGTAGTAATCCAATATTACTGCATATATATATGCAGTAATATATATATATATATATATATATATATATATATATATATATATATATATATATATATATATATATATATATATATATATATATATATATATATATATTAAGTACTTTCGTATATTAAATACATCTTCAGAAGGTAGTTGGAAAAATTTATGCCTTTCCCACCTAAATTTTACCTAATTTATGCCAATTTCCACCGAATATACCCAAATGTTTTGTATCTTAGCATGGTCAAAGTTCATTTCACCCAAGTTTTTCACCTATTCCATCTTACCTTACACAGCCTTACCTAACCTGACCTAGCATATCCCAAGCTAGATTTGATTAGAGTTCGTGGAAGATAAGGAAAATAAGGTAAATGGTAATTAAATAGTTTTGGTGAGTTATATCCCTTTCTAACTAAGGTTAGGTTAAGGATGGTTAAGTCGAACTGATGTAGAGAAAATTCCCATTATTATCATGTTTTCCATTAACCTTCCTCCCTCAGGTAATAGAGGTTAGGTTGAGGATGGATGAATTATGTGAAATAAAATATGCTACGAGTATGATGCAATGTTGAACCAAGATTCGTGTATCAGAGGTTAGGTCCAGGGAGGTTGGGTTGATGCATAAACAACACCTTCTTCCCATAAATACAATAAATTTGAAGTTTGATAAATGGAGGTTAGGTCAAGGACGGTTGGGTTGTTGCACAAACAACACGTCCTGCCATATTTACGATAAATTTGAAGTTAGAGGAAGGGAGGTTAGGTCCAGGACGGTTGGGTTGATGTGTAAAAACTAAACACTATATCTACAATATTGAACACAGTTCCAAGTTTTAAAGGAGAGGGGCTCTTAGGTCCATATCCAAAACATCACTTTTCTATGAATATGGTTACAATGTTCAACAAAGAACCTAGCAGGTTAGGCACAGTGCGGATAGGTTCATATCCAAAACTTCAATTTTTGAAGAAAAATAGATAAAATATTCAACAAAGCTCCAAGACTCTTGCAGGTTAGGCACGGGCATTTAGGTTCATATCCAAAAAACATCACTTCTCTGAGTATATGTAGTATCAGAGGCTAGGTCCAGGTTTAGATGGAATGGATGAAAATGTGGGTAAAATGGGTTTTGGCTGTGCTATGATACACAACAATTAGGCATATTTGGTGGAAATTGTCTCCAATTTGATGGCGATAGCTTAAATTAACCCAACTTTAATCAAATCTGCTAGGTAAGGCTATGTAGGGTAGGTTGGAATATGTGAAAACTCGGGTAAAATGGTCTTTGGCTGAGCTATGTAACAAATCATTTTGGGTATATTGGGTAGAAATTGTCTTAAATTAGGTTGAATTTAGGTGAGTCAGCATAAATTTCACGAACTCTAATCAAATCTAGCTTGGGATATGCTAGGTCAGGTTAGGTAAGGCTGTGTAAGGTAAGATGGAATAGGTGAAAAACTTGGGTGAAATGAACTTTGACCATGCTAAGATACAAAACATTTGGGTATATTCGGTGGAAATTGGCATAAATTAGGTAAAATTTAGGTGGGAAAGGCATAAATTTTGCCAACTATAATCAAATCTGACTTTGGATATGCCAGGAGAGAATGGGTAGGGTTGTCTAGGGCAGGTTGGAATAGGTGAAAACTCAGCTAAAATGAGCTTTGGCCGTGCTATGTTCCAAAACATTTTTGGGTATATTTGGTGGAAATTGTCTTAAATTAGGTCAAATTTATATGGGATAACTTAAATTTCGCCGACTTTAACCAAATCTAGGTTTGGATATGCTAGGATAGGTTAGGTAAGGTTGCGTAGGGTACGATGGAATAGGAGAAAATGTAGGTAAAAATGGGCTTTGGCAGTGCTGTGATACAGAACATTTGGATATATTTGGTGGGAATTGCCTTAAATTAGATAGAATTTAGGTGGGATAGCTTAAATTTCGCAGACTTCAACCAAATCTAGGTTTGGATATGGTAGGATAGGTTAGGTAAGGTTGCATAGGGTAGGATGGAATAGGAGAAAATGTAGGTAAAAATGGGCTTTGGCAGTGCTGTGATACGCAACATTTGGGGATATTTGGTGGGAATTGCCTTAAATTAGGTCGAATTTATGTGGGATAGCTTAAATTTCGCAGACTTTAACCAAATCCAGGTTTGGATATGATAGGTTAGGTGAGGTTGTGTAGGGTAGGATGGAATAGGAGAAAATGTAGGTAAAAATGGGCTTTGGTAATGCTATGATACACAACATTTGGGTATATTTGGTGGAAATTGCCTTAAATTAGGTCATATTTAGGTGGCATAGCATAAATTTCGCCAACTTTAACCAAATCCAGGTTTGGATATGCTAGGTCAGGTTAGGTGAGGTTGTGTAGGGTAGTATGGAATAGGAGAAAATGGGCTTTGGCAGTGCTATGCTACGCAACATTTGGGTATATTTGGTGGAAATTGCCATAAATTATGTCGAATTAAAGTGGCATAGCTTAAATTTCACCAACTTGAACTAAATCTAGGTTTGATTATGCCAGGTCAGGTTAGGTGAGGTCGTGTAGGGAAGGACATATATAATATCTTAGGGTAATGAACTAGCATGTTTATGAAATAGTGTAAATTTTCCTATTTGGGGTTCGAGCTATATGGCAGACTCATATAATGTATGGACAGAGGCGACATAGGCTTGTATGTGAAGATATGGGATGCTCATATTTAGTTTAGCTAGGTTGAATTTAGTCAAATTTGCGAAGTATATTTTTTATAGATTTAGATGAATTTAAGTTTTAACAAGATGCATTTTGATAAGATATAGCAAATTTGTCTAAAATTATCATAGAAAATACTGACTTCACCTAACCCCACCTGCCCTAACATAACTAAGGCTAGAACAAATAAGTCTGTTAGATGATTTGAATAAATACATAAATATGGGTGGTCTGATTGGAGAGGATGTAACAAGGAAGGTATTAATTAGACATTAAAACAGTGGACATATGTTAGATGAATAGTTTAGCACTAATAATGTTGATATCTTAATGGAAAAAGAATGTGTTATATATTGAGATAGGAAGTCATATGCACCATTTTTATATGTGAAATTCTGACTTTTGGGGAGTTGGTTAAACTCAGCATATTATAATTAATGTCCTAAATATACCCAGAAAAATATCATGCAAATTGTGTATTGTTTGACCTAGTTGGTTGTGTTTGTACATATATAGCACAATTAATATACTTGTGTATTAATTGTGCAGATTATGTATTTTGCATAAGTTGTATGATTATTGCAATTATGTATTGATTATATTTCTATAAATTGTGTATTGTTTTGTGAAAGTTGTATGTATTAATTGTATATGTTTTTGTATGTGTATTTGCGGAAATTGCTTAGTTGTGTATTTAATGAATATGTGCTAGTTATGTATTGTTCATATTTGGTAAGTTGTGTATTGTTCATATTTTGGTAAGTTGTGTATTGGTTATATTTTTGAGCGAGTTGTGTAAATGTCGCAATTGTATTTGTGTAAATCGTGTATTTATGCTAGTTGTGTATTTTCGTATTTGGGGTAGTTGTGTATTGTACGTATTTGTGCTAGATATGCATTTGTACAAGTTGTGTAATAATTATGAAAGATGTGTAATATTTGTATAAGTTGTGTATTAATTGCGCATGTTGTGTAATTGCATATGGACGAATTGTTTATTTATACCTTTGTGTATTGATTGTCATTGTGCAAGTTGAGTAATTATATAGCAAGTTTTCTTGTATTAATTGTGCAAAGATGTAAAATAATTACACAAACTGTGTAATAATTGTCCATGTTTTATAATAATTTTTGTGATAATAGTGCATTTATGCAAGTTGTGTTTTTAATATTTGTTGAAGTGGAACTGGTGCAACTGTATTTGTGTGTGAATATTGTGTATTTTGTGTAAGCTCTGTAATCTGATAAAATAGATCTTCATGGTGTAAGTGTATTTTGGTTTATGAGACAATGTGTGGGTATTTCGTGAAAATTATGTTTGTGAAATTGTGTAATTTTAGTGAAAGCGCATTTTTGATTGTCTAAATGCATAAGCATTTTGATATATTTGTGCAAAATACTGTACTTTGTGTAAATGTCATACTCTGAGTGTCCATGCAGTATTGTGTAAATGCTACATTTTCATGTCCAACTGACATATTTTTGCATGTAAATGTTATATTTTTGTCTATAAATGACATATTTTTGTGTGATGGCATATTTTGAGTGTAAATAATATATTTTGCGAATAAATGACATATTTGGTGTGTAGATGCTGTATTTTCTGTGTGCATGGCATAAATTGCATCTGATTAATGGGGAAATGGTGGCAAAAAACTAGGCTATTCTCTATGAATGTATAGGTTGTGGAGTATGAGTAGGTATGTATGCTTGTATTTGCGACTGTTGGTTTAGAAACAAGTTACCTGATTTGCGTAGCAAATCTAGGATTTTTTGAGGTGTAGAAATGATTAGCCTATGAATATAGTGGCTAGCATCCAGCTGAGTTGCTAGATGGATGAATTGAGGTGCGACATTTGGATAGCTATTTGATGGATGTGAGGACAGTTGACTAGCCTATGAACACAGCCACTAATCCGCTGTACTGCCAGATGTGTGGTAACTACTTGTGGATTATAGTAGAATATCTAGCTATAGGGTTTCATAATTGCTGTTGTGTATAAAACTAGAATAAGAGCTATTTATTAAAACTATTATTGTAAACAAATGCTTTAAGTGGGATCCCTTGGTTGTTTTAAGCATAGGGTGGACATGAATGAGATTGGGTGGAAATATATAGGAGCTGCCTCGTATGTGCCAATAGGACCTCTGCAGTTACCTTTATTCTTATGTTCAGCTCACCTGCTATGCTGCCAGATGTACGATTCTGCTTAAATTGCAGTACGACATTTGGGCTGCTGTTATACTTTTGAACTTATCACTGAATAATGATTACAGTTGTGGATGACTAAAATGTATATTCTTAGTCCTCTGATTAGGTTAGGTGGGGATGGCTAGTCTACTCATTTTTGAATAATAACATTAAATACATATGTCAGTAGAACGCTAAAGGCCGCATTGGTCAATGGCCAGCAATATCTTATCCCTATACCTGAGGTCGCTTTTCGTGATGTCGCCAAACAAAAACAACAATACCTGGTCTGTAGAATGCATTTGTTTGTTATATATAATAAGTTAGGTTAGGTTAGGTTAGAATGGTTTGATTGGGTTTATGAATATCAGAAAATATGAGCAATGAGCAAAAATACGAGCCATTGTAGCTGAATATCAACTTTGATGAAGCACAGAGTACAGTTGAGGTATTAAGCCAGATTAAGAGTTCACACTTATGTGTGAACCTCCTGGGATCCGCATTTACGGCGTTGGCGCCTCGCACCGCATTAGGGATGATGACGTTAGAAAAAGAAGGCAACTGCAGAAGGCCTTATTTAAGAAACATGAGAGGCTTGCTTTTACTGAATGTAGTATTCCTATATATGTACACCGAATGAGTATTTTGATTTGTTATATGCTACCGCAAGGTGTAAGGGAGGTATGTTCTTGAGTGAATGTGAGATGCGCATATCCATTTATGAGTTTATGCAGTAATATTGGATTACTACTGAAATTGCATTGAAGTCACCATGCCTGGCAGGGGACTGTTAGTTTATACAGTAATGTTGGATTAGTACTGAAATCGCATTGAAGTCACCACGCCTGGCAGGGGACTGTTTTCATACAAATGAAAGATAGTAAGTTTTCATTTTTATTTTGCCCTATGCTCAATAAGCAATTTCTGAAGAAAGATTGACAAAGCTTAAATTACATTCTCTAGAAAGGCAAAGAAATAGAGGTGACATGATAGAGCTGTGAATGAATGGACATGATAAAGGGGGAATATTAATAGACTACTAAAATTATCAACACTAGACAGAACATGAAACAATGGACATAAATTGGAATAAGTTTAAGATTTAGGAAAAAGACCTGGCTAAATACTGGTTCTGTAAACAGGGTTTGAAGTCATTTCTTATGTTATTATTATGTAATCTTAGCTATAAAATGATCTTAGACAATAGGAAACAGTACGGCAATACCTTATTGAGAAAAACGAGCTTATAATGATTAACGCCATTGCACATTAGGCTTGACAGAAGGCAGCATTTGAATCCCCCTTTGCTATAAATATTGAAAATGGGAATAATTACACTGTAACAGAAAACGGACTTATACAGGGAAAATGAAGACGGGGGTGACGTCATTATCCATTAGCGATGCCTGTGCAGGGTTGCTCAGGTAACGAAATATGATGGGGCCAGGAGCCGGCCTTTTAATCCCCAGGTAAGTTGATGACGTCATTGACCATTGGCTATGCCTGTGCATGGGTCAGGCCATGAAAGAAAATTCGAGAAAACCCTGGGACCAATGACCGGCTTTTTAATCCCCTTTAACATGCCTGTGCAGGGTCACTAAGCTAACGAAATTTGGGGATGACTGGAGGCGGCCGTTTAATCCCCTTGAGCGAAAATGGCAGGGGCCATAGAGCGACTTGTATAAAACCCAGGGTGCGTAGACCAGCCCCTGAAAAAACGGGACGGTCTAAAAGTTGAAAATAGCCCGGCGCCATAGACCGGCCGTGGGAAAAAGCAAAAGGGACGGTCTAAAACGTTGAAAATAGACCGGCCGTGGGAAAAAGCAAAACGGACGGTCTAAAAAGTTGAAAATAGCCCGGCCGTGGGAAAAAGCAAAACGGACGGTCTAAAAAGTTGAAAATAGCCCGGCCGTGGGAAAAAGCAAAACGGACGGTCTAAAAAGTTGAAAATAGACCGGTCGTGGGAAAAAGCAAAACGGACGGTCTAAAAAGTTGAAAATAGACCGGCCGTGGGAAAAAGCAAAACGGACGGTCTAAAAAGTTGAAAATAGACCGGCCGTGGGAAAAAGCAAAAGGGACGGTCTATGGCCCGGTTTACACTACTGTAGAGGGGGGCTGGAGCTACAGGTCCAGGACCAACCCCATGCCAATAGAGGGGGGGGGGGACTGGAGCTACAGGTCCAGGACCACCCCCTTGCCAGTAGAGGGGGCTGGAGCTACAGCTACAGCACCAACCTCCTGCCAGTAGAGGGGGCCTGGAGCTACAGGTTCAGCACCAACCCCCTGCCAGTAGAGGGGGGCTGGAGCTACAGTTCCAGCACCAACCCCCCTCCTAGTAGAGGGGGGCTGGAGTTACAGGTCCAGCACCAACCCCCTGCCAGTAGAAGGGGGCTGGAGCTACAGGTCCAGCACCATCCCCCTGCCAGTAGAGGGGGGGTTGGAGTTACTGGTTCAGGACCAACCCCACCCTGCCCGTAGAGGGGGCTGCAGCTACAGGTCCAGCACCAACCCCCTGCCAGTAATAGGCGGGGCTAGAGCTACAGGTCCAGCATCAACCCCCTGCCAGTAGAGGGGGCTGGAGCTACAGATTCAGGGCCAACCCCCTGCCAGTAGAGGGGGGCTGGAGCTACAGGTCCAGCACCAACCCCCTGCCAGTAGAGGGCGGAGTGGAGCTACAGATTCAGGGCCAACCCCCTGGCTATAGAGGATGGCTGGAGCTACAGGTCCATCTCCAACCCCCTGCCAGTAGAGGTGGGGGGGGCCTAGAGCTTCAGGTCTAGCAGGAACCCCCTGCCTGGAGAGGGGCCTGGAGCTACAGGTCCTGCACCAACCCCCTGCCAGTAGAGAGGGGGCTTGAGCTATAGGTCCAGCATCAACCCGCTGCCAGTAGAGGGGGGCTGGAGCTACAGGTCCAGCACCAACCCCCTGCCAGTAGAGGGCGGAGTGGAGCTACAGATTCAGGGCCAACCCCCTGGCTATAGAGGATGGCTGGAGCTACAGGTCCATCTCCAACCCCCTGCCAGTAGAGGTGGGGGGGGCCTAGAGCTTCAGGTCTAGCAGGAACCCCCTGCCTGGAGAGGGGCCTGGAGCTACAGGTCCTGCACCAACCCCCTGCCAGTAGAGAGGGGGCTTGAGCTATAGGTCCAGCATCAACCCGCTGCCAGTAGAGGGGGGCTGCAGCTACAGGTCAAGCACCAACCCCAGCCAGTAGAGGAGGGCTAGAGCTACAGGTCAAGCACCAACCCCCTGCCAGTAGAGGAGGGCTGGAGCTACAGGTCAAGCACCAACCCCCTGCCAGTAGAGGAGGGCTGGAGCTACAGGTCCAGCACCAACCTCCTGCCAGTAGAAGAGGGCTGGAGCTACAGGTCAAGCACCAACCCCCTGCCAGTAGAGGAGGGCTGGAGCTACAGGTCCATCACCAACTCCCTTCTAGTAGAGGGGGGCTGGAGCTACAGGTCCAGCAACAACCCCCTGCCAGTTGAGGGGCTGGAGCTACAGGTCCAGAACCAACCCCCTGCCAGTAGAGGGGGGCTGGAGCTACAGATCCAACACTAACCCCATGCCAGAAGAAGGGGGCTAGAGCTACAGGTCTAGCACCAACCCCCAGCCAGTAGGGAGGGGGTTGGAGCTACAGGTCCAGCATAAACCCCCTGAGAGTAGAGGGGGCTGGAACTATTGGTTCAGCACCATCCTCTTGACAGTAGAGGGGACTGGAGCTACAGGTTCAGCACCAACCCCCCTGCCAGTAGAGGGGGGCTAAAGTTACAGGTCCAGCACAACCCCCTGCCAGTAGAGGGGGGCTGAAGCTACAGGTCTAGCACAACCCCCCTTCCAGTTGAGGGGGGCTGGAGCTACAGGTCCAGCACCAACCCCCTGCCAGTAGAGGGGGGGTTGGTGCTACAGGTCCAGCACCAACCCCCTGCCAGTAGGGGGGGGGGCTGGAGCTACAGGTCCAGCATAATGGGGCTGTCACTGACCACAGGTGATAATGGGGCTGACACTGACCACAGGTGATAATGGGGCTGACAGTGACCACAGGTGATAATGGGGCTGACTCTGCCCACTGGTGATAATGGGGCTGACACTGTCCACAGGTGATAATGGGGCTGACACTGACCACTAGTGATAATGGGGCTGACACTGACCACAGGTCATAATGGGGCTGACACTGACCACAGGTCATAATGGGGCTGACACTGTCCACAGGTGATAATGGGGCTGACACTGCCCACTGGTGATAATGGGGCTGACAGTGACCACAGGTGATAATGGGGCTGACACTGACCACAGGTGATAATGGGGCTGACACTGACCACAGGTCATAATGGGGCTGACACTGACCACAGGTGATAATGGGGCTGACACTGACCACAGGTGATAATGGGGCTGACACTGACCACTAGTGATAATGGGGCTGACACTGACCACAGGTCATAATGGGGCTGACACTGACCACAGGTGATAATGGGGCTGACACTGACCACAGGTCATAATGGGGCTGACACTGACCACAGGTCATAATGGGGCTGACACTGACCACAGGTCATAATGGGGCTGACACTGACCACTAGTGATAATGGGGCTGACACTGACCACAGGTCATAATGGGGCTGACACTGTCCACAGGTGATAATGGGGCTGACACTGACCACAGGTGATAATGGGCCTGACACTGACCACAGGTGATAATGGGGCTGACACTGACCACAGGTGATAATGAGGCTGACACTGCCTACTGGTGATAATGGGGCTGACAGTGACCACAGGTGATAATGGGGCTGACTCTGCCCACTGGTGATAATGGGGCTGACACTGACCACAGGTGATAATGGGGCTGACACTGACCACAGGTGATAATGGGGCTGACACTGACCACAGGTCATAATGGGGCTGACACTGACCACTAGTGATAATGGGGCTGACACTGACCACAGGTCATAATGGGGCTGACACTGTCCACAGGTGATAATGGGGCTGACACTGACCACAGGTGATAATGGGCCTGACACTGACCACAGGTGATAATGGGGCTGACACTGACCACAGGTGATAATGAGGCTGACACTGCCTACTGGTGATAATGGGGCTGACAGTGACCACAGGTGATAATGGGGCTGACTCTGCCCACTGGTGATAATGGGGCTGACACTGACCACTAGTGATAATGGGGCTGACACTGACCACAGGTCATAATGGGGCTGACACTGACCACAGGTCATAATGGGGCTGACACTGTCCACAGGTGATAATGGGGCTGACACTGCCCACTGGTGATAATGGGGCTGACAGTGACCACAGGTGATAATGGGGCTGACACTGACCACAGGTGATAATGGGGCTGACACTGACCACTAGTGATAATGGGGCTGACACTGACCACAGGTCATAATGGGGCTGACACTGTCCACAGGTGATAATGGGGCTGACACTGCCCACTGGTGATAATGGGGCTGACAGTGACCACAGGTGATAATGGGGCTGACACTGACCACAGGTGATAATGGGGCTGACACTGACCACTAGTGATAATGGGGCTGACACTGACCACAGGTCATAATGGGGCTGACACTGACCACAGGTGATAATGGGGCTGACACTGACCACAGGTCATAATGGGGCTGACACTGACCACAGGTCATAATGGGGCTGACACTGACCACAGGTCATAATGGGGCTGACACTGACCACTAGTGATAATGGGGCTGACACTGACCACAGGTCATAATGGGGCTGACACTGTCCACAGGTGATAATGGGGCTGACACTGACCACAGGTGATAATGGGCCTGACACTGACCACAGGTGATAATGGGGCTGACACTGACCACAGGTGATAATGAGGCTGACACTGCCTACTGGTGATAATGGGGCTGACAGTGACCACAGGTGATAATGGGGCTGACTCTGCCCACTGGTGATAATGGGGCTGACACTGACCACAGGTGATAATGGGGCTGACACTGACCACAGGTGATAATGGGGCTGACACTGACCACAGGTGATAATGGGGCTGACACTGACCACTAGTGATAATGGGGCTGACACTGACCACAGGTCATAATGGGGCTGACACTGACCACAGGTGATAATGGGGCTGACACTGTCCACAGGTGATAATGGGGCTGACACTGTCCACAGGTAATAATGGGGCTGACACTGACCACAGGTGATAATGGGGCTGACACTGTCCACAGGTCATAATGGGGCTGACACTGACCACAGGTCATAATGGGGCTGACGCTGATCACAAGTGATAATGGGGCTGACACTGACCACAGGTGATAATGGGGCTCTCTCTGCCCACTGGTGATAATGGGGCTGACACTGTCCACAGGTGATAATGGGGCTGACACTGACCACAGGTGATAATGGGGCTGACACTGTCCACAGGTAATAATGGGGCTGACACTGACCACAGGTGATAATGGGGCTGACACTGTCCACAGGTGATAATGGGGCTGTCACTGCCTACAGGTGATAATGGGGCTGACACTGTCCACAGGTGATAATGGGGCTGACACTGACCACAGGTGATAATGGGGCTGACACTGACCACAGGTGATAATGGGGCTGACACTGACCACAGGTGATAATGGGGCTGACACTGACCACAGGTGATAATGGGGCTGACACTGACTGTGGGAACCGACCTGTGAGATTTATATTTATTTAATTTATATGAATATATATTTACGTTAATTTATATACTTCGATAGCAATTTGTATAATGTTAAGTGGACTGTATTTCTGCAATAATCTCATAATCTCACAAATCGATCCTCTACACATTAGGGGGGTTTATATTTATATATATGCAGCCAATCAAACTACAGTATTAACTACATACATTGAAAAGGTTCCTTATCTTATAGTACAGCAGGTTAGTCCACCAGGTATAACTAGGGTGTAGACACCAAATTATCCTCTTTGAGGTAGCTTCCTCACCCAGTAACTGGTGCACAAAGTCTTCCATCCTCGTCTTGACCTGTCAAAAGTGCGCTAGCTGTGAAGCCAGAATCCTATATATGACAAGCTATATCAGAGAAAACACTATACAGTACATGGAACATTGAAGACCTGGCTTAATTACCTTTAGTTTGAGGCTTCCACGTGATCTAACCGGATCACCCTATATCCTGACATTAATGGCCATAAATGAATGATAAACGGGTTTCGGATAGACACTTAACTTGAATTTGTAGACAGCGTGTTGACAATGGTACACCTTTGGTTTCCATAACACTACGTCCAAGTAAATTTAACAGGAGCTGAATTTGCTCCCGTGTGAGCCTCTGGTCTCGATATAAACAATGGCTGCCCTCCTTCTCACTCTGACGCCTGGCTTACATTGTCCACATTTCAGAAAGTGATAGAAGGGTCACATTTACTCTACTTTAATATTGATAATTAAGTTAATTTATATAAGATGGTTTTATGATGGTAAAGTCCAAAGACTAATGTATTTAAGAATAATTCCCAGCAAAATAGCTGGTGAATTATAATAGTATGTGGTGATGATATCCCATTTTCTATAGACGGTAATTCCACTACAAGTTACGTTTTCTATGGGTAACTTGTTTATACAATACAGCTATTATCTGTATGATATTAAATGGTGTCGGATTTTCCGACACTGACCACAGGTGATAATGGGGCTGACACTGTCCACAGGTGATAATGGGACTGACACTGACCACAGGTGATAATGGGGCTGACACTGTCCACAGGTAATAATGGGGCTGACACTGACAACAGGTGATAATGGTGCTGACACTGACCACAGGTAATAATGGTGCTGACACTGTCCACAGGTGATAATGGGGCTGACACTGACCACAGGTGATAATGGGGCTGACACTGTCCACAGGTAATAATGGGGCTGACACTGACCACAGGTGATAATGGTGCTGACACTGTCCACAGGTGATAATGGGACTGACACTGACCACAGGTGATAATGGGGCTGACACTGACCACAGGTGATAATGGGGCTGACACTGTCCACAGGTAATAATGGGGCTGACACTGACCACAGGTGATAATGGTGCTGACACTGTCCACTGGTGATAATGGGACTGACACTGACCACAGGTGATAATGGGGCTGACACTGTCCACAGGTTGAGGACCTCCGCAGGATGAGGGAGCCCGTCAAGAGGCTGGTGGAGGCTGGCCGGGTGTTGGCCGTCCAGGAAGACCAAGATGGCCCCCGCTCCGCCAGGATAACTCTACAAGACGGACAGCTGTACCTCCACCCACTCCTGCGTCAGCCCACGCCCGCCGACGCCCACGCCCTCCAGGATACTTTATTACACCCACTAGTCTTACTGACATTACTGATTTACTGAGTTATCATAACTAATATGATAACATTTTGTTATAGTTATCAGCATGATTTATTTCATTTCCTGCAGGAGAGTGAGGTTGTGGGCGTGCTGGAGCCCTCCTGCACCCTGGCGTTCCTTGACCTCGGGTGGGCGGGGTCAACAAGAGGGCGGGTCACCATCCGGCTGACCCCTGACACTCCGCTGGCCAGACAGTTTGTGTTGTTGTGTACGGGCCAGCGGGGCCACACCTACCGCAACACTAAACTGTTGGAGGTGTGGCACAAGGGTGAGCCGGGGGAGTGTGTGGGGGGCGGAGACTACGAGAGTAATGATCGTAAGGGAGGAGCCCCACTGCTGCCTGACCTCCAGGGGCAGTACCGGGAGTCAGCCCGGGCAGGAGCTGTGTTGGCCAGGTCGCGGCCGGGTTGTCCCAGGAGTGCCCAGTTCGCCATCACCACCAGGAACCTCCAGGGTGGTGTCCAGTGGTTAAATGTCTTCGGTGATGTGGTGAGCGGCCTGGATGTGGTGAGGGCAGCAGTCAACCACAGTGACATTACGGAGGTGACTGTGGTGGACTGTGGTGTTGTGCTGCCACTCTAGTTCACTGTACTACCACCATCACTACTGTGGTGTTGTGCTGCCACTCTAGTTCACTGTATCACAACCATCACTACTGTGTTGTTGTGCTGCCTCTCTAGTTCACTGTACCACCACCATCACTTCTGTGGTGTTGTGCTGTCACTCTAGTTCACTGTACCATCACCATCACTACTGTGGTGTTGTGCTGCCACTCTAGTTCACTGTACCACCATCATCACTACTGTGGTGTTGTGCTGCCACTCTAGTTCACTGTACCATCACCATCACTACTGTCGTGTTGTGCTGCCACTCTAGTTCACTGTAGCACCACCATCACTACTGTGGTGTTGTGCTACCTCTCTAGTTCACTGTACCACCACCATCACTACTGTGGTGTTGTGCTGCCACTCTAGTTCACTGTACCATCACTACTGTGGTGTTTTCCTGCCACTCTAATTCACTGAACCATCACCATCACTACTGTGGTGGTGTGCTGCCATTGTAGTTCACTGTACCACCATCATCACTACTGCGGTGTAGTGTTGCCACTCTAGTTCACTGTACCATCACTACTGTGGTGTTGTGCTGCCATTCTAGTTCACTGTACCACCACCATCACTACTGTGGTGTTGTGCTGCCACTCTAGTTCACTGTACCATCACCATCACTACTGTGGTGTTGTGCTGCCATTGTAGTTCACTGTACCACCATCATCACTACTGCGGTGTAGTGTTGCCACTCTAGTTCACTGTACCATCACTACTGTGGTGTTGTGCTGCCATTCTAGTTCACTGTACCACCACCATCACTACTGTGGTGTTGTGCTGCCACTCTAGTTCACTGTACCATCACCATCACTACTGTGGTGTTGTGCTGCCACTCTAGTTCACTGTACCATCACTACTGTGGTGTTGTGCTGTCACTCTAGTTCACTGTACCATCACCATCACTACTGTGGTGTTTTGCTGCCTCTCTAGTTCACTGTACCATCACCATCACTACTGTGGTGTTGTGCTGCCACTCTAGTTCACTTTATCATCACTACTGTGGTGTTTTGCTGCCACTCTAGTTCACTGTACCATCACCATCACTACTGTCGTGTTGTGCTGCCACTCTAGTTCACTGTACCACCACCATCACTACTGTGGTGTTGTGCTGCCACTCTAGTTCACTGTACCACCACCATCACTACTGTGGTGTTTTCCTACCTCTCTAGTTCACTGTACCACCACCATCACTACTGTGGTGTTGTACTGCCACTCCAGTTCACTGTACCATCACTAC
The DNA here is from genome assembly GCF_040958095.1 of Procambarus clarkii. Classification (NCBI taxonomy): domain Eukaryota; kingdom Metazoa; phylum Arthropoda; class Malacostraca; order Decapoda; family Cambaridae; genus Procambarus; species Procambarus clarkii. The sequence goes on from NC_091166.1 coordinate 3,872,157, forward strand.
TGTGGTGTTGTGCTGTCACTCTAGTTCACTGTACCATCACTACTGTGGTGTTGTGCTGCCACTCTAGTTCACTGTATCACCACCATCACTACTGTGGTGTTGTGCTGCCACTCTAGTTCACTGTACCACCACCATCACTACTGTTTTGTTGTGCTACCACTCTAGTTCACTGTACCATCACCATCACTACTGTGGTGTTGTACTGCCACGCTAGTTCACTGTACCATCACCATCACTACTGTGGTGTTGTGTTGCCTCTCTAGTTCACTGTACCATCACCACTGTGGTGTTGTGCTGCCACTCTAGTTCACTGTACCATCACCATCACTACTGTGGTGTTGTGCTGCCACTCTAGTTCACTGTACCTTCACTACTGTGGTGTTGTGCTGCCACTCTAGTTCACTGTACCATCACTACTGTGGTGTTGTGCTGCCACTCTAGTTCACTGTACCACCACCATCACTACTGTGGTGTTGTGCTTCCACTCTAGTTCGCTGTACCATCACTACTGTGGTGTTGTGCTGCCACTCTAGTTCACTGTACCATCACTACTGTGGTGTTGTGCTGCCACTCTAGTTCACTGTACCACCACCATCACTACTGTGGTGTTGTCCTGCCACTCTAGTTCACTGTACCACCACCATCACTACTGTGGTGTTGTGCTGCCACTCTAGTTCACTGTACCATCACCATCACTACTGTGGTGTTGTGCTACCACTCTAGTTCACTGTACCATCACTACTGTGGTGTTGTGCTACCACTCTAGTTCACTGTACCATCACTACTGTGGTATTGTGCTGCTACTCTAGTTCACTGTACCAGCACCATCACTAATGTGGTGTTGTGCTACCACTCTAGTTCACTGTACCATCACTGTACCATCACTACTGTGGTGTTGTGCTGCCACTCTAGTTCACTGTACCATCACCATCACTACTGTGGTGTTGTGCTACCACTCTTGTTCACTGTACCATCACTACTGTGGTGTTGTGCTGCCACTCTAGTTCACTGTACCATCACCATCACTACTGTGGTGTTGTGCTGCCACTCAAGTTCACTGTACCATCACCATCACTACTGTGGTGTTGTGCTGCCACTCTAGTTCACTGTACCACCACCATCACTACTGTGGTGTTGTGCTGCCACTCTAGTTCACTGTACCACCACCATCACTACTGTGGTGTTGTCCTGCCACTCTAGTTCACTGTACCACCACCATCACTACTGTGGTGTTGTGCTGCCACTCTAGTTCACTGTACCATCACCATCACTACTGTGGTGTTGTGCTACCACTCTAGTTCACTGTACCATCACTACTGTGGTGTTGTGCTACCACTCTAGTTCACTGTACCATCACTACTGTGGTATTGTGCTGCTACTCTAGTTCACTGTACCAGCACCATCACTAATGTGGTGTTGTGCTACCACTCTAGTTCACTGTACCATCACTGTACCATCACTACTGTGGTGTTGTGCTGCCACTCTAGTTCACTGTACCATCACCATCACTACTGTGGTGTTGTGCTACCACTCTAGTTCACTGTACCATCACTACTGTGGTGTTGTGCTGCCACTCTAGTTCACTGTACCATCACCATCACTACTGTGGTGTTGTGCTGCCACTCTAGTTCACTGTACCATCACTACTGTGGTGTTGTGCTGTCACTCTAGTTCACTGTACCATCACCATCAATACTGTGGTGTTTTGCTGCCTCTCTAGTTCACTGTACCATCACCATCACTACTGTGGTGTTGTGCTGCCACTCTAGTTCACTTTATCATCACTACTGTGGTGTTTTGCTGCCACTCTAGTTCACTGTACCATCACCATCACTACTGTCGTGTTGTGCTGCCACTCTAGTTCACTGTACCACCACCATCACTACTGTGGTGTTGTGCTGCCACTCTAGTTCACTGTACCACCACCATCACTACTGTGGTGTTTTGCTACCTCTCTAGTTCACTGTACCACCACCATCACTACTGTGGTGTTGTACTGCCACTCCAGTTCACTGTACCATCACTACTGTGGTGTTGTGCTGCCACTCTAGTTCACTGTACCATCACTACTGTGGTGTTGTGCTGCCACTCTAGTTCACTGTATCACCACCATCACTACTGTGGTGTTGTGCTGCCACTCTAGTTCACTGTACCACCACCATCACTACTGTTTTGTTGTGCTACCACTCTAGTTCACTGTACCATCACCATCACTACTGTGGTGTTGTACTGCCACGCTAGTTCACTGTACCATCACCATCACTACTGTGGTGTTGTGTTGCCTCTCTAGTTCACTGTACCATCACCACTGTGGTGTTGTGCTGCCACTCTAGTTCACTGTACCATCACCATCACTACTGTGGTGTTGTGCTGCCACTCTAGTTCACTGTACCTTCACTACTGTGGTGTTGTGCTGCCACTCTAGTTCACTGTACCATCACTACTGTGGTGTTGTGCTGCCACTCTAGTTCACTGTACCACCACCATCACTACTGTGGTGTTGTGCTTCCACTCTAGTTCGCTGTACCATCACTACTGTGGTGTTGTGCTGCCACTCTAGTTCACTGTACCATCACTACTGTGGTGTTGTGCTGCCACTCTAGTTCACTGTACCACCACCATCACTACTGTGGTGTTGTCCTGCCACTCTAGTTCACTGTACCACCACCATCACTACTGTGGTGTTGTGCTGCCACTCTAGTTCACTGTACCATCACCATCACTACTGTGGTGTTGTGCTACCACTCTAGTTCACTGTACCATCACTACTGTGGTGTTGTGCTACCACTCTAGTTCACTGTACCATCACTACTGTGGTATTGTGCTGCTACTCTAGTTCACTGTACCAGCACCATCACTAATGTGGTGTTGTGCTACCACTCTAGTTCACTGTACCATCACTGTACCATCACTACTGTGGTGTTGTGCTGCCACTCTAGTTCACTGTACCATCACCATCACTACTGTGGTGTTGTGCTACCACTCTAGTTCACTGTACCATCACTACTGTGGTGTTGTGCTGCCACTCTAGTTGACTGTACCATCACCATCACTACTGTGGTGTTGTGCTGCCACTCAAGTTCACTGTACCATCACCATCACTACTGTGGTGTTGTGCTGCCACTCTAGTTCACTGTACCACCACCATCACTACTGTGGTGTTGTGCTGCCACTCTAGTTCACTGTACCACCACCATCACTACTGTGGTGTTGTCCTGCCACTCTAGTTCACTGTACCACCACCATCACTACTGTGGTGTTGTGCTGCCACTCTAGTTCACTGTACCATCACCATCACTACTGTGGTGTTGTGCTACCACTCTAGTTCACTGTACCATCACTACTGTGGTGTTGTGCTACCACTCTAGTTCACTGTACCATCACTACTGTGGTATTGTGCTGCTACTCTAGTTCACTGTACCAGCACCATCACTAATGTGGTGTTGTGCTACCACTCTAGTTCACTGTACCATCACTGTACCATCACTACTGTGGTGTTGTGCTGCCACTCTAGTTCACTGTACCATCACCATCACTACTGTGGTGTTGTGCTACCACTCTAGTTCACTGTACCATCACTACTGTGGTGTTGTGCTGCCACTCTAGTTCACTGTACCATCACCATCACTACTGTGGTGTTGTGCTGCCACTCAAGTTCACTGTACCATCACCATCACTACTGTGGTGTAGTGCTGCCACTCTAGTTCACTGTACCATCACCATCACAACTGTGGTGTTGTGCTACCACTCTAGTTCACTGTACCATCACCATCACTACTGTGGTGTTGTGCTGCCTCTCTAGTTCACTGTACCATCACTACTGTGGTGTTGTGCTGCCACTCTAGTTCACTGTACCACCACCATCACTACTGTGATGGTGTGCTGCCACTCCAGTTCACTGTACCACCACCATCACTACTGTGGTGTTGTGCTGCCACTCTAGTTCACTGTACCACCACCATCACTACTGTGGTGTTGTGCTGCCACTCTAGTTCACTGTAACACCACCATCATTAATGTGGTGTTGTGCTGTCACTCTAGTTCACTGTACCATCACCATCACTACTGTGGTGTTGTGCTGCCACTCTAGTTCACTGTACCACCACCATCACTACTGTGGTGTTGTGTTGCCACTCTAGTTCACTGTACCATCACTACTGTGGTGTTGTGCTGCCACTCTAGTTCACTGTACCACCACCATCACTACTGTAGTGTTGTGCTGCCACTCTAGTTCACTGTACCACCACCATCACTACTGTGGTGTTGTGCTGCCACTCTAGTTCACTGTACCACCACCATCACTACTGTGGTGTTGTGCTGCCACTCTAGTTCACTGTACCACCACCATCACTACTGTGGTGTTGTGCTGTCACTCTAGTTCACTGTACCATCACCATCACTCTTGCATCACTGCGTGTTTTGATGCCAATGTAATTTAAGGACATACATTTTTCACAATATCATCATAACTTCACTATCTTTGGTATTATACTTTGGTATCATATACCTGACAATCACGGCTGTATCACCATCAATGCTATATATTCCCAGTCCTGTAACCTATCATTGCTGTATCACTATAGCTTCACTATCACCTCTATATATCACCATCACCTCAGGCCCCACACTTGGGGTCATATACTGACCATGTTGAATAACAAATTGTTGGTGTCACTATATGACAGCTATTGTCACTGTTATATCACCAACAGCTCACTATCACATAACACTATCACTGCTACACCAACATCATTTCACTTTCACTGCATTATCTTCTCGTTGATATTTTTCCTCCTTACATTTACTGATATATCACTATCACTGTCATATCACTATCACCTCACTATCACTGCTATTTCACTATTACACGGGTGTGTTGTGATATTCCCATACTGGACCATGGTGTGTTGTGATATTATCATACTGGACTATGGTGTGTTGTGATATTACCATACTGGACCATGGTGTGTTGTGATATTACCATACTGGACCATGGTGTGTTGTGATATTACCATACTGGTCCATGGTGTGTTGTAATATTACCATACTGGTCCATGGTGTGTTGTGGTATTACCATACTGGTCCATGGTGTGTTGTGATATTACCATACTGGACCATGGTGTGTTGTGATATTACCATACTGGACCATGGTGTGTTGTGATATTACCATACTGGTCCATGGTGTGTTGTGATATTACCATACTGGTCCATGGTGTGTTGTGATATTACCATACTGGTCCATGGTGTGTTGTGATATTACCATACTGGACCATGGTGTGTTGTGATATTACCATATGGGTGTGAGGTGGTGTTATGACCACACATACACCAGTATGATCATACTGTAGCTGGTGTATGATGTGCTCAAACTGTATAGTGATGTCTTGGCTGATTAGCCTAGTATCACGAATATTAATTTATGTAGTTATTCTTTTTTCGTCAACACACTAGAAATAATTGTGTATTGCCAATGTATTCCACATATATCTATGTATATTATATATCTGTACCATAAGTCCTTGCCATGTATTTGTGGATATATATTAGAGGTCTAGTGAATAGCAGTAGTCTAATGTCATGTAGCTTGAAAAACATCCGTATATGCTTATATTATGGAATGCTACATAATGCTGTATAGGAAATAGTATGTGAACTATGATGGAGAATGTATAAATTTAGGTCTCGGATGTATTACTGTCACGTATACTGTGTAATTTCCCTTTCATTATTGTACATTGCATTGTCCTCTAACATTAAATTAGATTATGGGATTGTGAGATGTATACCACATAGACATAGTTTTGATACACATGTTGTATATATATATATACTTTATATTGTATTCATGTATACTTATGTATAATGGCCTGAAGGCCCTTCCTTGCCTCCCTGTCCACCTACACCCGTCTCCTCTACACCTGCACCCGTCTTCTCTACACCTACACCCGTCTTCTCTACACGTACACCCGTCTTCTCTACACGTACACCCGTCTCCTCTACACATACACCCGCCTCCTCTACACCCACACCCGTCTCCTCCACACCTACACCTATCTTCTCTACACCTACACCCACCTCCTTTACACCTACACCCTCCTCCTCTACACCCAACTCCTCTACACCTACACCCTCCTCCTCTACACCTACACCCACCTACTCTACACCTACACCCGTCTCTACACCTACACCCGTCTCCTCTACACCTACACCCGTCTCCACACCTACACCCGTCTCCTCTACACCTACACAGGTCTCCTCCACACCTACACCTGTCTCCTCTACACCTACACCCGTCTCCCCTACACCTACACCCACCTCCTCTACACCTACACCCTCCTCCTCTACACCTACACCCATCTCCTCTACACCTACACCCTCCTCCTCTACACCTACACCCACCTCTACACCTACACCCGTCTCGTCTACACCTACATCCGTCTCTACACCTACACCCGTCTCCTCTACACCTACACCCGTCTCCTCTACACCTACACCCGTCTCTACACCTACACCCGTCTCCTCCACACCTACACCCGTCTCCTCCACACCTACACCCATCTCCTCTACACCTACACCTGTCTCTTCTACAGCTACACCCACCTCTACACCTACACCTGTCTCTTCTACACCTACACCCTCTTCACCACCTACACCCACCTCTACACCTACACCTGTCTCTTCTACACCTACACCTGTCTCTTCTACACCTACACCCACCTCTACACCTGTCTCTTCTACACCTACACGTCTCCACAACACCTACACATTTCTCCTCTACACCTACACCCTCCTGCTCTACACCTTCACCTGTCTCCTCTCCACCTACACCCACCTCCTCTACACCTACACCCGTCTCCCCTACACCTACACCCGTCTCCTACACCTACACCCTCCTCCTCTACACCAACACCCTCCTCTTCTACATCTACACCCTTCTCTACACCCACACCCGTCTCCTCTACACCTACACCCGTCTCCTCTACACCTACAACCTTCTCTTCTACACCTACACCCGTCTCCTCTACACCTACACCCGTCTCCTCTACACCTACACCCGTCTCCTCTACACCTACACCCGTCTCCTCTACACCTACACCCGTCTCCTCTACACCTACACCCGTCTCATCTACACCTACACCCGTCTCCTCTACACCTACACCCGTCTCCTCTACACCCTCCTCTACACCTACACCTGTCTCTTCTACACCTACACCTGTCTCTTCTACACCTACACCTGTCTCTTCTACACCTGCACCTGTCTCTTCCACACCTACACCCTCCTCCTCTACACCCGTCTCCTCTACACCCGTCTCCTCTACACCTACACCCTCTTCCTCTACACTTTCACCTGTCTCCTCTACACTTACACCAGTCTCCTCTACACCTACACCCTCCTCCTCTACACCTATACCCGTCTCCTCTACACCTACACCTGTCTCTTCCACACCTACACCTGTCTCTTCTACACCTATACCCTCCTCCTCTACACCTACACCCATCTCCTCTACACCTACACTCTCCTCCTCTACACCTTCACCCATCTCCTCTACACCTGCACCTGTCTCTTCTACACCTATACCCTCTTCACCTACACCCACCTCTACACCTACACCTGTCTCTTCTACACCTACACCTGTCTCTTCCACACTTACACCCGTCTCCTCAACACCTACACCCTCCTCCTCTACACCCGTCTCCTCTACACCTACACCCCTCCTCCTCTACACCTTCACCCGTCTCCTCTACACCTACACCCGTCTCCTCTACACCTACACCCGTCTCCTCTACACCTACACCCGTTTCCTCTACACCTACACCCGTTTCCTCTACACCTACACCTGTCTCCTACACCTACACCTGTCTCTTCTACACTTACACCTGTCTCTTCTACACCTGTCTCTTCCACACTTACACCCGTCTCCTCAACACCTACACCCTCCTCTACACCCGTCTCCTCTACACCTACACCCCTCCTCCTCTACACCTTCACCCGTCTCCTCTACACCTACACCTACATCCTCCTCCTCTACACCTACACCTGTCTCTTCCACACCTACACCTTTCTCTTCTACACCTATACCCTCCTCCTCTACACCTACACCCATCTCCTCTACACCTACACTCTCCTCCTCTACACCTTCACCCATCTCCTCTACACCTACACCAGTCTCCTCTACATCTACTCCCTCCTCCTCTACATCTACACCCACCTCCTCTACACCTACACCCGTCTCCTCTACACCTACACCCGTCTCCTCTACACCTACACCCGTCTCCTCTACACCTACACCCGTCTCTACACCTACACCCGTCTCCTCTACACCTACACCCGTCTCCTCTACACCTACACCCGTGTCCTCTACACCTACACCCGTCTCCTCTACACCTACACCCGTCTCCTCTACACCTACACCCGTCTCCTCTACACCTACACCCGTCTCCTCTACACCTACACCCGTCTCCTCTACACCAACACCCGTCTCCTCTACACCTACACCCGTCTCCTCTACACCTACACCCTCCTCCTCTACACCTACACCCGTCTCCTCTACACCTACACCCGTCTCCTCTACACCTACACCCTCCTCTACACCACCTGTCTCTTCTACACTTACACCTCTCTCTTCTTCACCTACACCTGTCTCTTCTACACCTGCACCTGTCTCTTCCACACCTACACCCTCCTCTACACCCGTCTCCTCTACACCTACACCCTCTTCCTCTACACTTTCACCTGTCTCCTCTACACCTACACCAGTCTCCTCTACACCTACACCCTCCTCTACACCTATACCCGTCTCCTCTACACCTACACCTGTCTCTTCCACACCTACACCTGTCTCTTCTACACCTATACCCTCCTCCTCCACACCTACACCCGTCTCCTCTACACCTACACTCTCCTCCTCTACACCTTCACCCATCTCCTCTACACCTACACCTGTCTCTTCTACACCTACACCCTCTTCACCTACACCCACCTCTACACCTACACCTGTCTCTTCTACACCTACACCTGTCTCTTTCACACCTACACCCATCTCCTCAACACCTACACCCTCCTCCTCTACACCCGTCTCCTCTACACCTACACCCCGCCTCCTCTACACCTTCACCCGTCTCCTCTACACCTACACCAGTCTCCTCTACACCTACATCCTCCTCCTCTACACCTACACCCGTCTCCTCTACACCTACACCCGTTTCCTCTACACCTACACCCGTTTCCTCTACACCTACACCTGTTTCCTACACCTACACCTGTCTCTTCTACACCTACACCTGTCTCTTCTACACCTGTCTCTTCCACACTTACACCCATCTCCTTAACACCTACACCCTCCTCTACACCCGTCTCCTCTACACCTACACCCCTCCTCCTCTACACCTTCACCCGTCTCCTCTACACCTACACCAGTCTACTCTACACCTACATCCTCCTCCTCTACACCTACACCCATCTCCTCTACACCTACACCTGTCTCTTCCACACCTACACCTGTCTCTTCTACACCTACACCCTCTTCACCTACACCCACCTCTACACCTACACCTGTCTCTTTTACACCTACACCTGTCTCTTCCACACCTACACCCGTCTCCTCAACACCTACACCCTCCTCCTCTACACCCGTCTCCTCTACACCTACACCCCTCCTCCTCTACACCTTCACCCGTCTCCTCTACACCTACACCATTCTCCTCTACACCTACATCCTCCTCCTCTACACCTACACCCGTCTCCTCTACACCTACACTCTCCTCCTCTACACCTTCACCCATCTCCTCTACACCTACACCTGTCTCTTCTACACCTACACCCTCTTCACCTACACCCACCTCTACACCTACACCTGTCTCTTCTACACCTACACCTGTCTCTTTCACACCTACACCCATCTCCTCAACACCTACACCCTCCTCCTCTACACCCGTCTCCTCTACACCTACACCCCGCCTCCTCTACACCTTCACCCGTCTCCTCTACACCTACACCAGTCTCCTCTACACCTACATCCTCCTCCTCTACACCTACACCCGTCTCCTCTACACCTACACCCGTTTCCTCTACACCTACACCCGTTTCCTCTACACCTACACCTGTTTCCTACACCTACACCTGTCTCTTCTACACCTACACCTGTCTCTTCTACACCTGTCTCTTCCACACTTACACCCATCTCCTTAACACCTACACCCTCCTCTACACCCGTCTCCTCTACACCTACACCCCTCCTCCTCTACACCTTCACCCGTCTCCTCTACACCTACACCAGTCTACTCTACACCTACATCCTCCTCCTCTACACCTACACCCATCTCCTCTACACCTACACCTGTCTCTTCCACACCTACACCTGTCTCTTCTACACCTACACCCTCTTCACCTACACCCACCTCTACACCTACACCTGTCTCTTTTACACCTACACCTGTCTCTTCCACACCTACACCCGTCTCCTCAACACCTACACCCTCCTCCTCTACACCCGTCTCCTCTACACCTACACCCCTCCTCCTCTACACCTTCACCCGTCTCCTCTACACCTACACCATTCTCCTCTACACCTACATCCTCCTCCTCTACACCTACACCCGTCTCCTCTACACCTACACCCGTTTCCTCTACACCTACACCCGTTTCCTCTACACCTACACCTGTCTCCTACACCTACACCTGTCTCTTCTACACCTACACCTGTCTCTTCTACACCTACACCTGTCTCTTCCACACTTACACCCTTCTCCTCAACACCTACACCTGTCTCTTCCACACTTACACCCGTCTCCTCAACACCTACACCCTCCTCTACACCCATCTCCTCTACACCTACACCCCTCCTCCTCTACACCTTCACCCGTCTCCTCTACACCTACACCAGTCTACTCTACACCTACATCCTCCTCCTCTACACCTACACCCATCTCCTCTACACCTACACCTGTCTCTTCCACACCTACACCTTTCTCTTCTACACCTATACCCTCCTCCTCTACACCTACACCCATCTCCTCTACACCTACACTCTCCTCCTCTACACCTTCACCCGTCTCCTCTACACCTACACCAGTCTCCTCTACATCTACTCCCTCCTCCTCTACACCTACACCCACCTCCTCTACACCTACACCCGTCTCCTCTACACCTACACCCGTCTCCTCTACACCTACACCCGTCTCCTCTACACCTACACCCGTCTCCTCTACACCTACACCCACCTCCTCTACACCTACACCAGTCTCCTCTACACCTACACCAGTCTCCTCTACACCTACACCCGTCTCCTCTACACCTACACCCGTCTCCTCTACACCTACACCCGTCTCCTCTACACCTACACCCGTCTCCTCTACACCTACACCTGTCTCCTCTACACCTACACCCGTCTCCTCTACACCTACACCCGTCTCCTCTACACCTACACCCGTCTCCTCTACACCTACACCCTCCTCTACACCTACACCTGTCTCCTCTACACCTACACCCGTCTCCTCTACACCTACACCTGTCTCCTCTACACCTACACCCGTCTCCTCTACACCTACACCCATCTCCTCTACACCTACACCCGTCTCCTCTACACCTACACCCACATACAATATAAATAAATCAAAATAAAAACGCTTGCATAGATTAATCAACATTACCTAGAACATCGTCAGTGGAGAACAATTGATATTACTGAGGAACAAGTAAGTTGAGAGCCAAGAACATTCTCATGAAGAACACTCTGGCGTAGAACAATGAACATTTCCCTGAACACTCTGAGAAGCAGGTGAGGAAACACCTCAGGAGGAGTTTTTCTCAGATGTTTCAAGAATACATGTCTGAAGATTTTCAAAGTTATTTTTTTTTCAGTTCAGTGTTGAAGCGAAAGTCTTTTATGCCTTTGTTAAATTACAAAAAAGAGAGGAGGTAGTATAATAAAGTTTTTATGGAAGTATTTTAGTAATATTTCATGAAAAAAGGTCCTTTTTGACGAGTACGATAGCAAGGACTCCACGCCGGGGCGGCAACACATAAAACAAAACAAAAAAGCCAAACTGCATGCAACAAACAAAAGACTTTTCTCTTAATGCCTGGTAAGAATTGCTACAAAAGTTCGATTTTTAGAGCTTGTTGGAACAAAGAAAGAACTTTAGAGCTGTTGTCCTGCGACCTTTGAAGAAATGGGTTGTCTGGGAGAACTGACGGAGAACACTGCCCTAACTTTCTCACTCTCAGTCACAGCAATGTCTCGTGGTTACGAATGTTGCAGGTCACTGCTCGTGTTGGCCTTGGTGAGTTTCTGTATTTACTACTAGCTGTACCCGGCCATGCGTTGCTGTGGCTCAGCAACCCTTCCCTGTCCTCTCGTCCTCCCCGCCATTCCCCACTCTCCGGTCCCCGGTCCCCCTCGTCCTCCCTACTATTCCCCACTCCCTCGTCCCTTGTCCTCCCACCATCCCCCACTCTACTCCTTCGTCATCCCCACCATCCCCAACTTCCCCATCCCCTCGTCCTCCCTGCCATTCCCCACTCCCTCGTCCTCCCTGCCTTTCCCCACTCCCTTGTTCCTTGTCCTCCCCACCATCCCCTACTCTATTCCCTTCGTTCTCCCCTCCATTCCCCACTCCCTCATCGGATGCATTCCCAAATGATCTGATGAGCACCCACTGTACACAGCCCACCTCACCACCGTAGGGGCGAGTGCCATTTCGTTCCTCCCTTCTGCTTAGCTGTGACTCCGTAAGCTCCTTTGCCATCACCTGGGAGAGAACCTAACTCTCTTTTGTGACCCAGAAGCACAACGCACGCTGCCTCCTCTGCGTCCCACTGCTGCGTCCCACTGCGCTGTCCCACCCGAGCACGCTAAGAGGTTAGGACAGCGGGAAATTCTCTTAAAGTTTCAAAACGTCATGAAAAAACGTTAATTGAAAGTTTCCTCTCCTAACCTTACCGAGTAGGCCGGACGACTCAAACAGAAAACGGGACAGTACGTCACTTTCGTGAGCCGATTTCATTTCATATTATGTCCAATTTTGGCCAAAGCAGACGAGCGAAAAGCGACATTACTTTAAGAGGACGGGATGTAGTGTTATCGTGTTTGTCTGTCTGTGTGACGAGGTTAATTGAAGAGTCAGTGAAGTAAATTAGTTGTGGTCATTAACTGTCCGGTGAGGCAGTGTAATTAGCGTAATTATGTGAGGTGACACATTCTTGTTTGGGAAGCTGTCTTGAGTGATATAGTTGTGTTAATGTAATTTGTCTTGATTAAGCTGTCCTCCGTGTGTCAGTACTAATTACTTACTGATTGTTTAATTGTCTTGATGACAGAGTAATTACTGTTAATTATTGCTTCAGTTGTCGGACTGAGTGACAGGTGGTCATTAACGTAAATTACTGTTGTTGTTAACTGTCTGGATGACAGTAATTAACGTAATTAATCATTGTAAATATCCCAAATTGTGGTTTTGATTAAACTGATTTGTAGTCAACTGTTCTTATCTGTGTGATACGAACAGATAAAGTAATTGTTTTGATTGTCGTCCTTAATGACATGTATTAAGGTAATTTGTGAGGGTTTACCACCCTGGAAACACAAACCGAAACTGTCTCTATTTTCCGCTTGTTACAACTTGTAATAACGTGGTTACATCGTGTTTATACCGTATTAGAACGTTGTTACAACTTGCTATATTGGTTGTTATAACTGGTTAGGTGTTAAAACTTGTTCCAACGTTGTACCAACGTCGTAGTTTCGGTGTGTGTTTGGTCTCCATGGAGACCGTCTCAGTGACCCAAATTCAAATTTAAAATTCAAATTAAAATTTTTATTGAGGAAAAGTACACACACATAGATGATTTACAACATAATGTTGTATTTATAGATAGAGCTAGTACATACATTACCTAGAGCCACTTGTACGCAGCGTTGTAGGCAAATATCATTGTTGTTATTGTTTTGTTGCAATTGTTTGGAGTTGCATCTTGAGTGCAAGTGAGCACCCGTATTGTTGAGTCTAGTTCAGGAGCCAGATTCACGAAAGCACTTACGCAAACACTTACGAACCTGTCCATCTTTTCTTAATCTTTGGCGGCTTTGTTTACAAATATTAAACAGTTAATGAGCCCTGAAGCACCAGGAGGCTGTTTATAACAATAACAACAGTTGATTGGCAATTTTTCATGCTTGTAAACTGTTTAATAAATGTAGCCAAAGCCGTCAAAGATTGAGGAAAGATATACACGTTCATACGAACATACGTTCATACGAACATACGAACATACGTTCGTATGTTCACTCAGCCACCGGCCCCCTGTGTGTGTGTGTGTGTGCTTGCAGGGGTTGAGCTCTTGTGGGATATTTGGGGCTTGATTGTGATTATTTAAATATTAATGTAGTAAATTAAATTACGAAGGACCACCCGCTTTTATAGTAAAGAGGGAAACTGAGAATTTCTGATCATTAGATAATTCCTAGATGAACCAGTAACTATGGATAAAATACTAGAGAATATGATCATAGAAATAATTAATGGGCTGTATAATTAAATGAATCAAACCCTCAAACACCTACATTGGGGGGTTATTACTGGAGGTAAGTACGTCCAGGAATTAGTGTGGTTCGTTCACTAATTCAATTAATAATAATCTAATCCTATAAATTTTATATTGAAACTGATATCATTACCATAAATGAGAACATAGATTATAAGTATAGTAATGAGAGTTACAGTAAACACATATTAATCCTGAGGAATTCTGCACATAAAGAATTGCAATAGATTCATGAAAGAATATAAAATCTTAGCTTAATGATGATTCCTCTAGACAAGCCATGGAGTTTCCTCTTATTCTCTGGACTCGGTTGGCTGACGAATGGGACGGATTAACATGGGAGAAGGCGGCAGGAAGAATTCTTCTCACGTGCTGCAAGACAAATATTTACAGTAGCAACTAATTTAACTACTGAATCTCTATATTCAAGAAATTGAGAGTTACAGGTGACAAAATTTAATCACCTGTTATTAGATGTTATCGTGCGTCATAACGGTCAATCACCCAGCTACTACAAAACTCTTTACTAGATGCATCACATAAAGGGAATATACTTAGCTGAAAGGGCACTGTATAAGTTTTAAGATTGCCGGAATTCGCGTCCCCAGGCTCCGGCTAAGCCTATCCTGGATAGTGGCGCACTTTGCTGGCTGGTCACGTGTCGTCAAGAACCAGGTTAAAAGGTTCCTTATCTGACACCAACACCAGCTGAAGATATTATCTGCAAGGTTATTCACGCCTTACAGTGGCGACTTTCATCTGAGGATGGATAACGTCTGCCCTAGTGGCTGGGCAATGGCGTCTCCTTGTGAGTACGGTATGCGCAGGTCTGCCTCTGAGCGGCTCCACACGTGTACTGAGTTGGTCCTCTTCAATCCACGCCGCGTCGCGCGTTCATAAAACAAATTATGTCACGAACATTAATATTTCTCGCATTTACGCTTGAAACGTTGAAGACTGGACGGGTTTATTATTTAGAGGAGGAAATTATTATTATTTACCACTTTAAGAATAGTAAATATATAAGGGAGAGGAATTAATGTCTCCCCATGGCATTCACTGGTGACGTTAGCTTTATTACGAGATAAACGTTATGACTCCAACGCTCTATTCGGCTTTTAGTTGGAAGTCAATTCATCTGCAATTAGTTATCATACAGAATGCCTTAGTTATAGAGAATCGAATTTAATTCTCACATACATTGGATATAATGTGTTTACTGTAAGGAAATCTGACGCAATACTGGCATCAGGTGACGTGAGAATTCTAGCCTACTGTACAGATGGAATTATTAGTACATGAGAATTCTACGTGTTGTTAATTTTACTTACTACAATAATTAATATAGTAATAAGTAATGAGAATACAACAGTGTTGTATTCGGTGTTGGAAATATCCAACATAACTCCGGGGGGAGGATTCTAGGGTCGTAGTGTACTGTGTAGTACTGACCTATCCCAAAGTGATATTAAGATTAGTACATTAGTATGTTAATATGTTAGTATGTTAGTACACACATAACAAACGTCCCGGATTTATCAAGGGCTTACAAGAACTTGAGTCTTGCTATTTACATGTCAAATGAAACATGTTGCTTGTAGCCTACACAATATTTATAGAATTTAACTCTCCCAATTTAAACTAACAGAATCTACGGTGATGCGATATCCTGGGTCATAGTGACATGTAATGTTTTGTTACGTGATATCACATCGTAGTATCATCATAGTTATCTCAGTGGGAAGTGAAGGAAATTACTCTTCTTCAGAGTTGTAATAGGCTTGCTGTTTCCCTTAGTGGAAACATGCATGAAATATTGAAACATTAAATGATTAAGTTATCGGCAATCAGGAACACTCTAAAGCTCACAATAAACTCAACAACTAGGGTCGCAGTGACATGTAATGGTGTATTACGTAGCGGCTGAATCGTAGGTAAACTCAGAATAAGTTCCTAAGAACTGATAACACTATTGTATGATTATACAGTAAAGTATTATTAGTCATTTAAGATCAAGGAGACTATGACACTACAGTAAGGTGACTGTCTAGGGTCGCTGTGACTTGTAACTATTGAGTTACTAGACAATAACATCACGCAGCATCACGATCACCTCAAATTCAAATGAGGAAATTGAATTTAATGTGCACTGCCGTGCAGTAGTCATTCTGACTGATGGTACAATTAATTTGCTAACTAGCTAAAATAATAGAAGTAGAGAACTGAAAAGTTTATTCATTAAATCAAGGAAAATTCTGAGTCGATAGTGAGATTAGTAGCCTAGTCATTCTGACTTATGAGCTAATTAAACGGCAGCTCATAGGCTTGACACTGTAAACTGGTTAGTACGAAATCACCTTTACATGAATTTGAGTTTATTAAATCAGTCCCTATAAGTATAGTCAACTGCAATTAATGGTGAGTACAGACTAGGCTAGTACTCAGTTGACACTAACTAAAGTCCCTAAACCTACCTAAATAAATGGTTTGAATTTCTAACCTACCTAAGTAAGGGACTAAGCTAATTGTGAGCAAAAATGTACTCGAATTAACATTGTGAGCAGTATTGAGCTCATTAACAAGTCGAGCTATATTGAACTCGTGAACATGGTGAGCTACAGTGAGCTCGTCAACAGTGTTGACAGGGTGAGCTGCAGTGAGCTCGTTAACATGGTGAGCTACAGTGAGCTCGTCAACAGTGCTGACAGGGTGAGCTGCAGTGAGCTCGTTAGCAGTGCTAACAGGGTGAGTTACAGTGAACTCGTCAACAGTGTTGACAGGGTGAGCTACAGTGAGCTCGTTAGCAGTGCTAACAGGGTGAGTTACAGTGTTGACAGGGTGAGCTACAGTGAGCTCGTTAGCAGTGCTAACAGGGTGAGTTACAGTGAACTCGTCAACAGTGTTGACAGGGTGAGCTCGTTAGCAGTGCTAACAGGGTGAGTTACAGTGAACTCGTCAACAGTGTTGACAGGGTGAGCTACAGTGAGCTCGTTAGCAGTGCTAACAGGGTGAGTTACAGTGAACTCGTCAACAGTGTTGACAGGGTGAGCTCGTCAACAGTGTTGACAGGGTGAGCTACAGTGAGCTCGTTAGCAGTGCTAACAGGGTGAGTTACAGTGAACTCGTCAACAGTGTTGACAGGGTGAGCTCGTTAGCAGTGCTAACAGGGTGAGTTACAGTGAACTCGTTGACAGGGTGAGCTACAGTGAGCTCGTTAGCAGTGCTAACAGGGTGAGTTACAGTGAACTCGTCAACAGTGTTGACAGGGTGAGCTCGTCAACAGTGTTGACAGGGTGAGCTACAGTGAGCTCGTTAGCAGTGCTAACAGGGTGAGTTACAGTGAACTCGTCAACAGTGTTGACAGGGTGAGCTGCAGTGAGCTCGTTAGCAGTGCTAACAGGGTGAGTTGCAGTGAACTCGTCAACAGTGTTGACAGGGTGAGCTACAGTGAGCTTGTTAGCAGTGCTAACAGGGTGAGTTACATTGAACTCGTCAACAGTGTTGACAGGGTGAGCTGCAGTGAGCTCGTTAGCAGTGCTAACAGGGTGAGTTACATTGAACTCGTCAACAGTGTTGACAGGGTGAGCTACAGTGAGCTCGTTAGCAGTGCTAACAGGGTGAGTTACAGTGAACTCGTCAACAGTGTTGACAGGGTGAGCTACAGTGAGCTCGTTAGCAGTGCTAACAGGGTGAGTTACAGTGAACTCGTCAACAGTGTTGACAGGGTGAGCTGCAGTGAGCTCGTTAGCAGTGCTAACAGGGTGAGTTCAGTGAACTCGAATTAACGAGGTGGAGTTTTGCATCATTCAATTGTCATGGCGAGCAATATTAAGCTCGTACGCATGGGGAACAAGCACTCATATTATTACATTAATTCTAAGGTGAGCTATGTTAAGCTCATGAAGCATGTTAATTAACAATGCTAATGTTTAACGATAATGCATTAAACATATTAGTTCTCTGTAAATTCACTTACATATTAGTAAGTTTGCAAGTTTGTTCGTGCTGCGTTCCTACACTAAATAAGCAGAAACGAAAGAAAAAACAACTCAAACAATTAATGCAAGTATTTATCACTAACTCTTAGTGCAGAAAACATGGTATTAAGAAGGTTTTCTTGGCAAACCTATAGCTCTTTCTATATATCAATCCATTAATGTAACATCACTTGTATGTATATACCTTACCTGAATAAACATCTGAATCTGAATCTGAATCTTTAAGCGCAAGTATAGTGGACCAGTGGTCCTAGTGAATTTATTACTAAATTCAGGAAATGCCAGTGGCATTGAGTGCTAGATTCTCTAGCCTAACATTATTAATTACCTAGGGAGTACTAGATTCTCTAGCCCAACATTACAATTTAACTAGGAAGACTGAGTGTGGTCAGTTACTACTTGTCGAGAATAATTCTAGGTCTGCAGTGAATTCAATGGCTTGGTCGCTGTGACTTGTACTTGTTTGAGTACGGACCATTGGTTTTCACTGAGAGCTATGAAACATCTCGGCGAGTATCAATTGCACTACATTCAATCTGAGTTTATTACTCAGCTGTGTCTCTCCTTTTAGCTTGCTGCTTGAGAATTGATTTACTGCTGACTAATTTATTATTGTTGGCAGGTTTAGGCTTGTTCACATTCAGAACTTTACCAGTAAGTGTGTAGCCTCCTGCAGATTGGAGCATATTCATTCCCAATCGTTTAACATGTCCAGTTATGAACTGGTAATAGTAGTCGGCCCCTACTAGTACATCTATATTGTTAAGGCGGTCAGACGTTAACTTGTTGTCAGCCAAATTAATTTCACGTTCCTGCAGGAAGTGGGCTGTGTACCCCAGACCCTTAATATGTAAGTCTAAAGGTATTTGATCTACAACAATGGCTTGGATAGCCTTGGCATGACTACCTAGTCGTACAAGCGGTTGAACTACGGAGTATTCATGGGTTCCTCGATTTATCATGGACCCTGACAAGTTTAATTTTACCTGTCCTATTGGTTGTAAATTAAGTGCCTCTGCTGCCCTTTGAGTAATGAAAGTTCTCTGGGAACCTTGATCAAATAGTCCACGTATGGTGATCTTGGCTCCTCTGTTCTTCACTTGAAGTTGGGCAGTAGGCAAAGCAGCATCCACTTGAGATGCTTGTGAAGTTACGCTGTACACATCTCGCACCTTGCAGCACTGTACTGGTGTAGATTCTCTACGTCCTATTCTAGGATTGACATAATTAGTCCTAACTAATTTGCACAGTGCAGCATGATGCTTGCCCCTTCTACACCTATTGCAGGTGTTCAGTGGGGTGTCACAGCTGTTAACATTATGTGGTTTGAGACACCTAGTACATTTGTGTAACTGTTTGAGTCGTCTGACTCTTGTGTCTCTATTAGGATAATTAGTACATTTGTACAGAGAATGTTTTTGATTGCAAAACAAGCACATTCCCCATCCTACAGATCGTTTAGGGGTTACCGGTTTAGGTAAAACAGTACTTGCAGGTTGTGATGGTTTTGCTGCTTGCATTTGCTTGTTATTTATTCTCTTGTGAGTACTTGGTGTACTCTGGGGAACCATTAACAGGCTCTTGGGAGTGCTCTTTGGACTATTAGGTCTCTTAGGAGCACCTGTGGGACTCTTAGGCCTCACTGATGAATCAGTATTTGACTGATTGTTGTTACATGGATTATTAGCACCTTTGTTACCTAGTGACAGTGTCACTTTAGGAGTTTCAGGCAAGGAAACTGATGTAGGTACAGTTTTGGTGCATTCAGATTTAGCATTAATTGCTTGGTCTGCTGTATGATTGCTCATATTACGCAAACCTGTAAATATATCCTGCATTGACAGGGTATTACCATTCTGGCATACATATAGTTTATTAAGTGTGTCACCAGACAATTTTCTCTGGATGATAATTTTAGTCATCCACTCAGTAGTTGGGTGATCCACCTCTTTACTGAAAGAATTTATCAGTGACTCAAGCTGAAAACTAAAGTCTTGTAAAGAGTCAACTGATTGCTCTGGCGAAGATAAATTTAATAATTGGTGCACAAGGTTTATAATAGTCTTCTCATTGTTAGCACTTACTTTAGAAGGCTGTTGGGAGCAATTGTGACCATTACTTGTGTTGCTTAAGGCATCTTGCTTAGCCTCAGCTTTGATTACAGCTTCGACTGCTGCTGCAGTATTAGCTTTATCATTTTCAGGTTCAGATTCACTGATCATTGCAGCTTCACTTGTTTCATCGGCAGCTTCACTTGTTTCTTTGGGTTCTGGTGATAAGCTAGTTAATTCAGTAGCCTTATGTATTGAACTTATAGAATCCAGGGAACATTGAGAAGAGTGGTCTGAAAATTGGTCAGACTCTGTAAACAAATCATCACATGAAGCTGTATTAGATGAGAGGTTAGAAAATGAAGGTTGAACTTCAGTTATGGATCCTGTGTAGTGATCAGTATTAATTAGAGGATTCTCCTCGTCTTGAGGTAGTTCAGGTATTTCATCTGAACTGAGTGTTAACTTGGATACAAGTCTATTAATGATCTGATCTACCCACTCGGGAATATCTTGTCTCGCAAGCACCTCCTTATATCGGTCTAACCTGGTTTGAACGGAATGTTCATAGTTATCGAGATCAGATTCTGTTAGACGTAAGTGGTCTGAGACAGTATGACCGACTTGGAGTAAATTCCTGTGGGACTCGATTACAGTCTATACATGATCATACTTTTGGATGGCGCTCCTTATGTAACTTGCTAGTCTATAGACGTCACCTGGGTCAGTTTCGACACAGAGATGACATTTCATAAGCAGTTTTCCTAAGGGACGTTGAAGAGCTGGCAAGAATCTTGCATTCCTTTCTAAAGGATTCATTCTTGCGGTAAATTGAGCCTGATAGGGCTTATGTAGCTAGTGGTATAGCTATAGTCTGCTCCTTGATGTAGAGCAGGTATAAGTATTGACAGCCTGATATTTCTTGAGGCTGGTTGTAATTTACCTCATTTAGAGGTTAGCTACCTACCTAATAATAAGTAACTAAGATTTGAGTGGTACCTTGGTCTCACTACAGGTGTTCCTCAGCTTAGCTCATCTAAATCAGCCTCGGATGGGTAGTAGACTTACAGTAACACTCAAAGACATACATAGAAATATGCAATAAAATAATTACACAATAAATGGTTAATCCCACCCTTGATAGGGTCAGCACAAATGAATAATATATGTGTCACTAACTAGCTCAAGCCTAGTCGTGAGAATTTCTACTTGAGAAACTACAACTATATTTAGTCTGTGCTTGTGCCAGATTCAACACAATCACAGCCTAAATTGCTACCTAATGAAGGTTGGCAAAGATTATATTATGGTGCAGTAATGTGCAAATAATTGTGCTGTGTTTTTGTTTTTTTTGTATTTTATATAATATACACTTGTGTAATTGTGTGTATAAGAAATTAAATGAACACAAAGGAATTAATTGTGTTTGGCAAGTATTCTACTGCCGTAAATATTATCTAACTCCTGAATGTACTCCTAATTGTGGAATAAATGTTATCAGGGTTAGTAATAATTAACTAGTATGAGATCAGTAATTTATATTAGTATACTGGATCCCTAAATGTTAATGATCCACTGACTTGAGTGAAGCAGTAACTATAACATGGATTCAGGCTATAATGGACAGTCTGCTGACAGCCATATATTGAAACATTGGTATAGCCTAAATGGTTAACACTTAATTGGTGTTAGTGATTAATATAAGGTTATGAGCTGTTGCTCTTGGTGACCTAAAGATTCTACTTCAGTATGAATTGTAGGTCTAAATGTTGTGGGTAATTGGCTATGACCCACTAAAGCTACCTTATACATGAGGTGAAAGTAGCAATATGTTAGTGTGATCTAGACTAACTGTCACACAAGGATTAGTTATTAATGGTTAATATTTTAATTATAAATTTAATGCCTATCCGGTTCGATAAGGACCATAATGTGGGATATTTGGGGCTTGATTGTGATTATTTAAATATTAATGTAGTAAATTAAATTACGAAGGACCACCCGCTTTTATAGTAAAGAGGGAAACTGAGAATTTCTGATCATTAGATAATTCCTAGATGAACCAGTAACTATGGATAAAATACTAGAGAATATGATCATAGAAATAATTAATGGGCTGTATAATTAAATGAATCAAACCCTCAAACACCTACATTGGGGGGTTATTACTGGAGGTAAGTACGTCCAGGAATTAGTGTGGTTCGTTCACTAATTCAATTAATAATTATCTAATCCTATAAATTTTATATTGAAACTGATATCATTACCATAAATGAGAACATAGATTATAAGTATAGTAATGAGAGTTACAGTAAACACATATTAATCCTGAGGAATTCTGCACATAAAGAATTGCAATAGATTCATGAAAGAATATAAAATCTTAGCTTAATGATGATTCCTCTAGACAAGCCATGGAGTTTCCTCTTATTCTCTGGACTCGGTTGGCTGACGAATGGGACGGATTAACATGGGAGAAGGCGGCAGGAAGAATTCTTCTCACGTGCTGCAAGACAAATATTTACAGTAGCAACTAATTTAACTACTGAATCTCTATATTCAAGAAATTGAGAGTTACAGGTGACAAAATTTAATCACCTGTTATTAGATGTTATCATGCGTCATAACGGTCAATCACCCAGCTACTACAAAACTCTTTACTAGATGCATCACATAAAGGGAATATACTTAGCTGAAAGGGCACTGTATAAGTTTTAAGATTGCCGGAATTCGCGTCCCCAGGCTCCGTCTAAGCCTATCCTGGATAGTGGCGCGCTTCGCTGGCTGGTCACGTGTCGTCAAGAACCAGGTTAAAAGGTTCCTTATCTGACACCAACACCAGCTGAAGATATTATCTGCAAGGTTATTCACGCCTCACAGTGGCGACTTTCATCTGAGGATGGATAACGTCTGCCCTAGTGGCTGGGCAATGGCGTCTCCTTGTGAGTACGGTATGCGCAGGTCTGCCTCTGAGCGGCTCCACACGTGTACTGAGTTGGTCCTCTTCAACCCACGCCGCGTCGCGCGTTCATAAAACAAATTATGTCACGAACATTAATATTTCTTGCATTTACGCTTGAAACGTTGAAGACTGGACGGGTTTATTATTTAGAGGAGGAAATTATTATTATTTACCACTTTAAGAATAGTAAATATATAAGGGAGAGGAATTAATGTCTCCCCATGGCATTCACTGGTGACGTTAGCTTTATTACGAGATAAACGTTATGACTCCAACGCTCTATTCGGCTTTTAGTTGGAAGTCAATTCATCTGCAATTAGTTATCATACAGAATGCCTTAGTTATAGAGAATCGATTTTAATTCTCACATACATTGGATATAATGTGTTTACTGTAAGGAAATCTGACGCAATACTGGCGTCAGGTGACGTGAGAATTCTAGCCTACTGTACAGATGGAATTATTAGTACATGAGAATTCTACGTGTTGTTAATTTTACTTACTACAATAATTAATATAGTTAGTAATAAGTAATGAGAATACAACAGTGTTGTATTCGGTGTTGGAAATATCCAACAGCTCTGGCTCTTTGGTCCCACCTCTCAACTGTCAATCAACTGGTGTACAGATTTCTGAGCCTACTGGGCTCTATCATATCTACATTTAAAACTGTGTATGGAGTCAGCCTCCACCACATCACTGCCTAGTGTATTCCACCTGTTAACTACTCTAACACTGAAAAAGTTCCTTCTGATGTCCCTGTGGTACATTTGGATACTCAGGTTTCCACCTGTGTCCCCTTGTTCGCATACCACCCGTGTTAAACAGTTAATCTTTATCAACCCTGTCAATTCCTCTGAGAATTTTGTAGGTAGTGATCATGCCTCCCCTTACTCTTCTGTCTTCTAGTGTCGTGAGATGTATTTCACGCAGCCTTTCCTCGTAACTCATGCCTCCTAATTCTGGGACTAGTCTAGTGACATACCTCGGAAATTTTTCAAGCTTCGCCTTGTGCTTGACAAGGTCAAGACACATGGCGGTGATGTACCATGGTAGAGTGTGTCTGTAAGACACATGGTGTCAAAGTACTATGGGAGAGTGTGCCTGTAAGACACATGGTGGTGATGTACCATGGGAGAGTGTGCCTGTAAGACACATGGTGGTGATGTACCATTGGAGAGTGTGCCTGTAAGACACATGGTGGTGATGTACCATGGGAGAGTGTGCCTGTAAGACACATGGTGTCAATGTACCATGGGAGAGTGTGCCTGTAAGACACATGGTGGTGATGTACCATGAGAGAGTGTGCCTGTAAGACACATGGTGGTGATGTACCATGGGAGAGTGTGCCTGTAAGACACATGGTGGTGATGTACCATGGGAGAGTGTGCCTGTAAGACACATGGTGGTGATGTACCATGGGAGAGAGAGCCTGTAAGACACATGGTGGTGATGTGCCATGGGAGAGTGTGCCTGTAAGACACATGGTGGTGATGTACCATGGGAGAGTGTGCCTACCCATCAACATTGGTGTTCCTCAGGGCAGCATACTTGGCCCTCTCCTCTTTCTCATCTACATTAATGACCTTCCAAATGCCTCCCAACACCTCAAACCAATTCTATTTGCTGACGACACAACCTTCATTTACTCCAGTCCTGACCCTCTTGCTCTAAATGCCACAGTAAATACTGAGCTAAATAAAGTCCATCTTTGGCTAACTGCCAACAAACTCACCCTTAACATTGACAAAACTTTCTATATTCTGTTTGGCAATAAATCCTCTAGTCAAATAAATCTCAAAATAAACAATACCCAAATTTGTAACAAATTAGATGGCAAATTCCTTGGCATTCTCATTGACCACAAGCTGAATTTCCAGGGACACATTCTAAATATATCAAAAAAAGTTTCAAAAACTGTGGGCATTCTTTCTAAGATCAGATATTATGTACCACGCCCTGCCCTGGTGACTCTCTATTACTCCCTTATCTATCCATATCTCAACTATGGTATTTGTGCTTGGGGTTCTACTACCCAAAATCACTTACGTCCTCTAATTACCCAACACAAAGCTGCTATTAGAACAATATCCAACTCTGGCCCCAGACATCACTCGGTACCCCTACTCAAATCTCTGAATATGTTAGATATTAAGTCACTGCACATTCTCTCATGTGTATTATACATATATAAAACGCTAAACTATAATGCCAATCCTGATCTCAAAAGCTTCATAGAAGGTTGTAACAGAACCCATGAGCACCACACCAGAAATAAATACAGTTTTGATATTCCTAGAGTACGACTTAATCAAACTAGAAATGCTCTGCAAATCAAGGGGCCCAGAATGTGGAATGACCTTCCCAACCATGTTAAAGACTGTACCTCTCTCAACCAGTTTAAGATAAAAACTAAACACTACCTAATAAATTCCCTGTAACCTACCTCACTCCTCTATTGTCAACCCATGTCTTATTTTCTTTTTTTTTAATCAACACTGTTTGTCAACCTATTGTATTTGTGCTGCTTTTTCAGTCATGTTCCCCCTTTTTTTTTTTTTTATCTTTATTTGTATTTGTTCTCAACACTTTTTATTCTTTATGCTCAATTAGTATTAAGTTCTAGATATTAATGTTTTTCTTGCCCGAAACGCATTGCGTAATAGTGGCTTTAGGCATTGTATGTACTAGCTCTATCTATATATCAATCCATTAATGTAACATCACTTGTATGTATATACCTTACCTGAATAAACATCTGTAAGACACATGGTGGTGATGTACCATGGGAGAGTGTGCCTGTAAGACACATGGTGGTGATGTGCCATGGGAGAGTGTGCCTGTAAGACACATGGTGGTGATGTACCATGGGAGAGTGTGCCTGTAAGACACATGGTGGTGATGTACCATGGGAGAGTGTGCCTGTAAGACACATGGTGGTGATGTACCATGGGAGAGTGTGCCTGTAAGACACATGGTGGTGATGTACCATGGGAGAGTGTGCCTGTAAGACACATGGTGGTGATGTACCATGGGAGAGTGTGCCTGTAAGACACATGGTGGTGATGTACCATGGGAGAGTGTGTCAGTAAGACACATGGTGGTGATGTACCTTGGGAGAGTGTGCCTGTAAGACACATCGTGGTGATGTACCATGGGAGAGAGAGCCTGTAAGACACATGGTGGTGATGTACCATGGGAGAGTGTGCCTGTAAGACACTTGGTGGTGATGTACCATGGGAGAGTGTGCCTGTAAGACACATAGTGGTGATGTACCATGGGAGAGTGTGCCTGTAAGACACATGGTGGTGATGTATCATGGGAGAGAGAGCCTGTAAGACACATAGTGGTGATGTACCATGGGAGAGTGTGCCTGTAAGACACATGGTGGTGATGTATCATGGGAGAGAGAGCCTGTAAGACACATAAACATTCACCCATAACGCTATGCGTGCTATTGGCTGTACAAGAATGTAAGAACCCTTGTATACAAAAATAATAAATAAAATACAGTAATATATCATAATATATTACTGTATTTTATCATAATTTTGTAAAATATCATAATTCCTATTGTTTAGCTTTCTAAGTTTTCTCAACCATTACATGGGTTACAGTGTGCAGGTGTTTAACATTAAGGGGGGGGGCAGGGTTCATGCAGGCTTCACATACAGCTGTAATTAGGACAGTTTCAGTCTCATCTGTCCTGCACCTCGCAGTGTTCTACAATGTTAAAGATTTTTCTTTTAAACCATTTCATATATTAATGGGCCCCGGAGACATCATCTATAACTTTTGTTACTCCTCTGCATGATCCTTTTTTTCTAATTTCACCCAAAAAATCATAAAACTTTTTCCTTGAAAGATTATCGACTACTTTTGATCTCACAATATTATCTTTCTCTTTCTTAATCCTCTTTCTTGATGATATTGAGCCCTGGTGCCACACCTGAGCTGGGGCCACCAACCGTCTCTGGGGCCCCCTGCTTCTTTCCGCAGATTATGCCAAAAGGTTTAGGGCCTGCTGCCTCTTTCCGTAGGTCGTGCCAAAACGTCCGCAGTACCCTGCATCTTTTTGTGGGTTATGCCAAAAGGTCTGGGACACCCTGCATATTTCCGTAGGTTATGTCAAATGGTCTGGAGCACCCAGCAACTTCCCATAGAGTTTTCCAAAAGATCTGGAGCACCCTTCATCTTTCTGTAGGTTATGCCAAGAGGTAGATCTATTTTGAAATTCCCTAACATGATTATTCCAACCTGGCATACTACTTCTTTTATTGGTTATAAGATAAATACTCTCTTCCCCTGCACTATCTAGCACTGAAACGACAGATGTGAAAAAGTCCTTGAGATTGTTCTGATGCAAATTGCACTGAATAATATTGCAAGCAATTGCATCACTTATGATTTGAGTATTGGTTAAGCAGGCATTTAAACTTATCCAGGTCAGCAAGAGTGGCCTTCCTACGTTTAGGTGTGTTCTAGGGAGGTTTATGTTATCTTTGGCAGCAGCAACTTGTGAGTGAGGTATATTGGAGGTGGCCATGGCAGGATGATACCAGGACAGGTTGTCATCACTGACAGCCTTATACTTAAAGGTGTGACCAGTTATATCATCAATAAGAAAATGATCAATATGAGACCTTCCATTCCTATCTCATGACATAAAGCTATAGTTTTAGTAAATAAATCATTAATAGCAGGATTATGTAAATTTTCAGAATTCATGAATTCATTAAACAAATTTAGGTATACATCTTAGCGAGTAAAATCAGTGTTAAAAATCACCTACCACCCATGAGTTCAGCATTATGATACAAATTAGTCAATTGATATATTTCTGATCATATATTTCCATACTCATCTGCACAGTTGATATTGCTTGTGAAACATGCATATGCACACACACACATAGTCAAATACTGCTGAGCACCTTTCAGGCCCCTGACAACTGAGTGGACAGTGCATCAGATTCATAGTCCTGAGGTTCCAGGTTCGATCCTTGGTGGAGGCGGAAACAAATGGGCAGAGTTTCTTTCATCCTGATGAGTCTGTTCACCTAGCAGTAAATATGTACCTGAGAGATAGACAGCTGTTACAGGCTGCTTCCTTGGGATTGTGTAACAAAAAGGAGGCCTGGTCGAGGACCGGGCCGTGGGGGATAAGCCCCGAAATCATCTCCAGATAACTATAGGACAAAAGTATAGCAGGAGTGAGCCCTGATACAATATTGACAACCTCAACTTTACATTGCATATTGTTATGCCCAGGATAGCAGCAGCACCATAGGGTCTTCCAAGACCTGACCAGTCAATAGACATGTCAATACTGGCAGTGGAAAAAGAACTATCAATAAATTTAAAGTGGTTTTGATATTCATAAGATGTAAGCCAGTGTTCTTGCAAAACAAGAATATTTTGCACATACCAAAATGCTTTTAACGTTCATATATTCAGGGTTTGTTATTTCTCTAATTACCTTAATAACCGGGAATTATAACTTTACAAATACTGAAGCATTGTCATGGGGGTAAATAAACCATATTACGTGAAGATCATTTATGTGCTAATTAAAACAACACTTATAGTAAGAGGACAGTAAATTGGAATGTTGAGACAATTGTCAAGTAATAATAATATAATAATTAACAGGTTTTAAGAGCCATCTATTGCACATTATTCTATCTATAAATAATCTGAACTAATAATAGAGCCTAAATAAATAATAATTAAACATCATTCACATCCATCAAGACAAGAAATTAAACGACCAATCAAAACCATATAGGTTACTCCTACACCTCATAATACAGGCCAATAATGATCATAAATATACTTATCAATTAAACAATATTCAAACTAAGGACTTTACATCAAATTTTGTAAATCACTAATTTAAAAGCAGACATTCTTTTATATTAATTAATTGTCAGATTAAGGCATTTGTAAACAAATGAAATAAATATTAGTAATTAAGCCTTCGATGAAATACTCCGCATTATAATAGAAATTCTGGAGTCACTCATATATATGCAAAGTTTTGGTTTATAAAATACCAGATAATGTAATTAACATATTTATGCTATTTATATATATATATATGTCGTACCTAGTAGCCAGAACGCACTTCTCAGCCTACTATGCAAGGCCCGATTTGCCTAATAAGCCAAGTTTTCATGAATTAATTGTTTTTCGACTACCTAACCTACCTAACCTAACCTAACCTAACTTTTTCGGCTACCTAACCGAACCTAACCTACAAAGATAGGTTAGGTTAGGTTAGGTAGGGTTGGTTAGGTTCGGTCATATATCTACTTTAATTTTAACTCCAATAAAAAAAAATTGACCTCATACATAATGAAATGGGTAGCTTTATCATTTCATAAGAAAAAAATTAGAGAAAATATATTAATTCAGGAAAACTTTGCTTATTAGGCAAATCGGGCCTTGCATAGTAGGCTGATAAGTGCGTTCTGGCTACTAGGTACGACATATATAAATATATATATGGTTTATAAAATACCAGATAATGTAATTAACATATTTATGCTATTTTTATATATATATATATATATATATATATATATATATATATACATATATATATATGTAAATATATATATATATATATATATATATATATATATATATATATATATGTATATATATATATATATATATATATATATATATATATATGTCGTACCTAGTAGCCAGAACGCACTTTTCAGCCTACTATGCAAGGCCCGATTTGCCTAATAAGCCAAGTTTTCATGAATTGTTTTTCGACTACCTAACCAACCTAACCTAACCTATAAAGATAGGTTAGGTTAGGTTAGGTTAGGTAGGGTTGGTTAGGTTCGGTCATATATCTACGTTAATTTTATCTCCAATAACAAAAAATTGACCTCATGCATAATGAAATGGGTAGCCCCTATCATTTCATAAGAAAAAATTAGAGAAAATATATTATTTCATGAAAACTTGGCTTATTAGGCAAATCGGGCCTTGCATAGTAGGCCGAGAAGTGCATTCTGGCTACTAGGTACGACATATATATAAATATATATATATATATATATATATATATATATATATATATATATATATATATATATATATATATATATATATATATATATATATATATATATATATGAGTTTTATAATTGCCAGTCTTAGGATAATGTAACTGCCAGATTCAGGTTAATATAATTGACAGTCAGGCTTTGATACTGTAAGCCATATCTACCTTTTACTTAAACTTAATCATTACAGAATCTGAGGTCTTCCTGATAACTATATTCTATCATATCTTAATGACAGACACCAATATGTAGCCATTAATGACATAACCCCCCCCCCCCACATCTCTACTGTAACCGTAGGAGTGCCACAGGGCAGCATCTTAGAACCTCTCCTATTGCTTATATACATCAATGATTTACCAAATATCTCTAACATCCTTAAACCAATACTATTTGCTGGCGATACTGCCTTCATCTATTCAAACCCCAATGCATCACACAATAAGTAATTTTGTAAACAACAAATTGAAACAAAATGGATGTGGTTGGATGTCAACCAACAAACTAAATATAGAGAATACCTATTACATTGTATTTGGAAGTAAATTATCAAATGAAATTCACCTTCAAATATATAATGTCAACATTACCATTAAAAATGATGAAAAAGTTCCTTGGCCTATACATAAACAAGAGACTAAATTTGAACACTCACATACAGTACAAAGGCAAAGTCTCAAACTGTTGGTATATTCTCAAAAATCACATATTATATTCCCCACTCTTCTATCCTTTCACTATACTATTCCATAAGTTATTCTTGTTTAACATAATGATAATGCTAAAGATGATAATGTTTTTTTGAGAAACGTACATAGAAAATGGGTTACAAGCACAATATTGGATGTCTAGATAAAGCAAGAATATACTATGCCTAACGCCACTAATCTGCACAGTGTTTCAGACATGCTGTGGATAAACACTTAAAAATAATTGCTAAAAATAATTGAGATGAAAAGCAAAAGTTGAACAAAAGTAGAAAAAATAAAAAGAATGACAATAATTACATGTTGAACGGAACAGCAAAACTGCAACAGAACAGCCGATGGTAATTTTAACTAAATAAACATGGTAACTTTTTTTGTTTACTTGGCATATAGCAGTATTACAAGTTCAGTCATTATTCATTATTGTTTAATAATAGCAAGACATAGGTTGACAATCAGTAGGTAAGGTAGGTTACATGGCATTTATTAGGTAGTACTTAGTTTCTCTCTTAAACTGGTTGAGAGAGGGACAGTCTTTGATGTTATTGGGAAGAACATTTTACATTTTGGGACTCTTGATTTGTGGAATATTTCCACTTTGGCTAAGTCGCACTCTTGGAATATCAAATAAATATTTGTTTCTAGGAATGGAAACAACAGTTGATCAGCGAAGTTGCAGCATCTGTGGTGAGAGTGATGGACACCGCCTTGACCACTATCTACGTGAATGTGAACACCTGAGAGACATTAGGAATAACTGTAGAATAATAAACCCCACATTGTTTGAGTTAGGAAAACACTTTTTGTCAAATATTGATACTGTTCTTAAAAGATTTCCCAATTTTGCACCCGCAAGATAACGTAAGCTTTTAAGGGTTGATAAATGTTAATCTTCTTGTTTGAGGAGCTGTTCACTTGAGACAGTTAAGCAAGTCCCAGCTGTGTCTGGGTACAAGTGACAGGATGAACAACCCAGCGGGTTTTCTTCCTATTGGGGAGTGTTGTACATTCTGCTATGGCGGTATGTTCACTCACAAGAGGAGTGGCGCTGCCCAATAAACTCGCCCCTCGGGGCAAAATTAAAATTAGTGTGGATTTCAAAGATTCTGTTATAGCCCCCTACCATGTATTTAAATACAGGTTTAGCATTGTAGTACAGTGTTTCATATTATATATATATATATATATATATATATATATATATATATATATATATATATATATATATATATATATATATATATATATATATATATATATATATATATATATATATATATATATATATATATATATATATATATAGTGCACTTGATAGGGTGTGAAGTGACTTAGACTTAATATCTAAAATATTCAATGATTTAGATTTAAGAAAGGGGGGGGGGCAGAATGCTGTCTGTGGCTTCAGTTTGTTATTGTTCTAATTGATGATTTGTCTTGAGTAATTAGAGATCTTAGATAATTTAGGGAGAACCCCAGGCAATGATACCAAAATTGTGATAAGGACAGATGAGAGGCCAATAAAGCTTAACCAAGGTAGAGGGTGACGTACATAATATCTGATTTAGAAAAGAATGCCATGTGATTTTATAATATTTTTTAGCTATAATTTGTATGTGACACTGGAAATTCAGCTTTTTATCAATGAGAACATCATGGAATTTACCATCTACTTTATTACCAATCTGGATATTGCCAATTCTTAGGATTGGAGAAAATGAGGGTTGTGTAAACAGCCAATAAAACTGGCTTGAGGTATTGAGAGGTATTCGGAATGTCATTAATGTAGATGAGAAAGAGTACGCAAGTAATTATCAAAAGAGGGCACCAAGCCCGGAAGGCTACGAAGCACCATCAACTGTGTGGGATATAAAAAAAATGGTAAATATCACTAAGGATGCCAATTCGAGAACAAAAGTGCATAAGGCAAACAATATCAAAGGTATATGATTCCTCAAGGATTCTATCGAGGAACAAGTGACCACGAGGGACAGTCAGGAAACAAGACACACACACCTCCTGGAAGTCAGGACATTCAACAAGGATATGCACGACCGTAAGAGGGACAATGCAGTTTGGAAAATAAAGAGCAGGGCGGCGCTCCATTAAGTGCCTATGAATTAAACATTTATGGCTAATACGTAATCTCATATGGCTAATACGTAATCAGAGCCATTTCTCACCACCAATTATGGTGATGGGAGAAGGGCCATGGGGACACACTACCTTCAAGAGTATGCAGTTTGTCACGAGTAACAGAAGACCAACAATCCTGCCAATGGGTAAGGATGGAGGAATGAATAACTGGGTAGAAGTCAGAATAAGGAACACCTTTAAGGGAGATGGGCCAAGTGCAGATAGCCTCCTTAGGGACAAGGAGTCCGCACGCTCATTTAAGGACACACAAATATGGCTGGGAAACCGGCAAAATTCCACTGTCCTAAATCTATTGGAGATAAGAAACAGCCAATGTTGAATTTCGACTACAACCGCATGAACTGGATTAAAGGGCTCCAGAGCCATGAGGGCACTATGAGAGTCAACTACAACAATAAAGGAAAATTGTCAGCAAGAAAGCTGTTGACAAAGAGCATACAAAATAGCACAAAGTTCTGCTGTGGAGATGCTAGTCTCTGGAGGCAGGCGACACATAGGTGTGGTCAGGAAAAACAACAGAGTAGGCTACACCATCTGCAGACTTTGACCCCATCTGTGAAGACGGAAATGGAGCGGAAGTGTGAAGAAAAGTGTGCAAGGAAAAGTACGACATAAGCGAGAGTGAGGAGGGTGTTGTAGGGACTGTGCAATGTAGCAAAGACAGTAGCGATCATGGCAATCCTGTAGATACAGTATGCCTGTTTCATCATACCGGCTTAGGGTAGGAGTCAAACGCAAGGCACCAGAGCTGAGGCATAACCCATTATGGTGCAGAGCATCAAGACAGCATAGAGTAGGAGAGGCAGACGAGTAAGCAAGACAACCATACTTGAGTTTAGACAGCACGAAGGTGGAGCGTGCTCGTATCAGCTCCCAAGGAAGTATAACTTACCTTAAGTAAGTTAAGGACCTTAGAGCATCCAACTCAGAGGTTAGAGATATGGGGAGACCAAAACAAACGAGTTTCAAAGATTAACTCCATAAGTTTAGCAAAATCTTTGCACAAAAGGGGATTACCATAAAGTGACAAAGGGGGATGAAGAACGACCTTCTTCCGAGTAAAAGTCATCGCAAAAGTTTTAGTTGTAGAGAACTTGATGCCATGATTGGTGGCCCAGGATGACACGGCATCAATCGCAAGTTGAAGTCGTCGTTGAAGGAAAGGCAAGTCATCACCTTGACAGCAATGGGTAAGGTTGTCAACATAGAGAGCTGATGAGATTCCAGAGGGAAGGGAGTAAAGAAGACCACTGAGGGCAACCAGGAAAATTAGTAAGTGCTCAGAACACTACTGTGAGGTACACCTTCATATTGCCGTAAAGAGGCAGAATGGTACAAACCATCACTAAAGGAACGATTAGAGCGGAAGCTTCGTAGGAAGAGGAGGAGATTACCACGAATGGAGTTGGGACAAAATATGGTATCTCCAGGTGGTGTCATATGCCTTTTTCAGATCAAAAAAAGGACAGCAACAACAGAGGTCTTTGCAGCAAAAGCAGTACATATATAGACCATGTTCACCAAAACATCAGTCATGACACATGCAAAAGCCAAATTGAGAAGGTAAGTGGTGGCGATAGTGTTCCAAGTACATCATAAGGACATTGAACATACGTTCAAAGAGTTTGCAGACGCAACTCTTGAGGGCAATGGGGCAGATGTCCTTAGCAGCTGTCCCTGGAGACCCTGGTTTCTGAATAGGAAAAACCACCACCTGAAGCCAGTCCTCAGGGACAGATGATGACTGCCAGATATGGTTAAACAGATTCAGTATATACTGAAACCATGCATTGAGAGAGGTGAAATTCATTAGGAGATGTTTCGCTTTCTGAGCCCGCTGCCATAGAACCGCAGAGAGTCAGGGCAGACTGGTGTTCGGAGAGAGAGATCATTATAGAGAAGCTGGAGATGCATGCGAAAATCTATAGGACAAGATTCATGAAGGTGCTTACGAATAAGGAAAGATGAAGGAAGACTAGAACTGGAGCCACCAGTCGAAAAAGGGGAACACAGTTCGGTGGCGACTGACACAGGATCCGCCACAATAGAATCATGGAAGTGAAGGACTGGTGAGACATCTGGAACAAACTTACTCGCAATCTTACGGATTTTCTTCCAGATCTGGGGCAGAGGAATATCAGACGTAATGGTGGAGACAAAAGATTTCCAACTCTCACGTTTAACCGTACGGACCGCAGTCACCTTATAAAACAAAAGAAAACAGCCGTCTGTCTGCATCAGTCTTTCTTCCAGGCTGCACTCTTACAGAGGACAGTCGAAACACCCAGCATTCCACCTGGGAACGCACTTCCGCATGCCCCTGGAGGTAGAGCAAGGAATAGAGTGAAGGGCAGCGTCTAATATGGTGTGATGAAAATAGGAGTAGGGCTCGACGATGAGGCAGATAGGAGAGGTCAGAAAGAGTAGCATGTAGAGTGAATAGATTCCAGTCAGCCTTGGCAAACTGCCACCTAGGGAAGGAGAGAGAAGGGTGAAAAGAGAAAAAGGTGACAAGGATGGGGAAATGGTCACTGTTATGGAGGTCACGAAGAATCCACCACGTGAAATCTAAATAAAGACAAGACGAAAAAGAGGGAGGTGGTGATGAAGAAGAGGAACTACAGGAGGGGTAAAAGTCAAAGCATTACAAGAGGCGAGAGGAAGGATGTTGCAAGGACCGCGCAAGATATCAAAGACAGTAGCGATCACGGCGATCCTGGAAAGATACAAAGGCAATATCAACATATAAGTTGAGGGTGGGAGTGGAACGAAAGGCACCAGAGCTGAGGCGCAACCCAGTATGGTGCAAAGCATCAAGACGACGAAGAGTAGAAGGAGACGAGTAAGCCTGGCAACCATAATCATGTTTAGACAGGACGAGAGACGAATGTAAAGAGAGGAGTGTGCGGCTATCAGCTCCCCAAGGAGAATGGGACAAAACCTTAAGGATGGTAAGGGTCTTGGAGCATTCAACTCGGAGGTAAGAGATATGAGGCGACCAAGACAAACGAGTGTCAAAGATTAACCCCAAAAGCTTAGTGGACTCCCTGAACACAAGGGGATGACCATAAAGCAAAGGAGGGACAAAGAATGACATGCTTCTGAGTAAAAGTTATAGCACAAGTCTTAGACATAGAGAACTTGAAGTTATGTCAGTTGCCCAAGATGACATGGCATCAATCGCAAGTTGAAGCCACCATTGAAGGAGAGGCGAATCATCATCCCGACAGGAAAGGGTAAGATCGTCGACATAGAGAGCGAAGAAAACGCCAGAAGGGAAGAAATAAGACCATTGAGGGCAACTAGAAAAAGAGTAGTGCTCAGAACACTACCTTGGGGGTACACCCTCATATTGCCTAAAAGGGGCAGAGAGAGTAGCACTAAGCCTAACTCGAAAGAAACGAGAGATAAAGCTTTGGAGGAAGAGAGGGAGATTACCACGAAGGCAAGATGAATGAAGTTGTGACAGAATATGATATCTCCAGGTGGTGTCGTAAGCCTTTTCCAGGTCAAAGAAGACGGCAACAACAGAGGTCTTGGCAGCAAAAACAGTACAAATATAGACCTCTAAGTTTGCCAGGATATGTTGTGCTGCGGCACTTGTGAAAACCAAATTAAGAAGGGGAGAGGTGGCAAGTGTTCTAAAACCCACATCAGACAAACGTTAAGCATACGTTCAAAAGAGTTTGCAGACAACTCATGAGGGCAATAGGGTGGAAGTCCTTAGGGAATGTCCCGAGAGACCCTGGAAACATAACAGGGAGGATGGGGAGGACAATGGCATCAAGCCAGTCCTCAGGTACTGAAGACAACTCTTAGACCCGATTATACAGACTCAGTAAATACCGAGACATGCACAGATGGAGATGGTGAATCATCTCATAATGAATGCCATCGGAACCCACTGCCATAGAACCACAGAGGGACCGGGCAGACTTAAGTTCAGAGAGAAGGGATCGTTATAGGGAAGGCTGAGATGAGTGCAGAAATCTAAAGGACGAGATTCAAGAACAGGCTTACGAAGAAGGAAAGATTAAGGAAGATGAGAACCAGAGCTAACAGACGAAAAGTGGGAACCCAGTTCGGTCGCAACGTGCAACGGGTCCACCACAAGAGTACCACGGAGGTGGAGGACCGGCGAGACATCAGAAGCAAACTTACCCACTATCTTGCGGATACCCTTCCAGATCTGCGTCAGAGTATTTTCGGACGTAATGGTGGAAACATAAGACCTCCAACACTCACGTTTACCTGTACAGATGGTCCTACGGACCACTGAACTCGCCTTCCGAAACAAAAGACAAGAATCAGCCATCTGCCGGCAGCGGTGTCTCTTCCAGGCTGCACGCTTATAGCGGACAGCCCAAGCACAGTCCACATTCCACCAGGGAACGCACTTCCATGTTTCCTGAGAGGTAGAGCGAGGAAAAGAGTGGAGGGCAGCATCGAAGACGGTGTCATGAAAAAGGAGCAGGGCGCGAGGGAGAAGCAAAATGGAGAGGTTGGAGAGTAGCACAGAGGGTAAATTGATGCCAGTCAGCCTCGGCAAACCGCCACCTAGGGAAGGAGAGGGGAGGGTGAAAAGAAAAAGGTAACAAGGATGGGGAAATGGTCACTGCCATGGAAGTCATCAAGAACCTGCCATGTGAAATTCAAGTAAAGAGACAACGAGCAAAGAAAAAATCAAGACAGGAAAGGGTGTAGTCCAAGAGTCCAAATGAGTGGGCTCATCAGAATTCCTTAGAAACAGGGAAGAAGAGAGGATGAGCGGTTCGAGAAGGCGACCCCGGGTGCTTGTCAGAACATCACCCAAGAGGGTATGTCGACAACTGAAATCACCCAGCAGGAGCACAGACTCTGGCAAGGAGTCCACTAGGTGTTTAAGATCGGGAAGAGAAAGGGGCACATTTGGGGGGAGATAAATGGAACAAACTGTGTACCATTTATGCACAAAGACACGGGCAACAGAACATTGGAGAGGTGATGGAAAAAGTAAGGGGATGAAGGGAACATCAGAACGAATCAAAAGCAGAAAAGTTATTGGCCCCAGCAAAATCTGAAGGGGGGGGGGGGGTCAGGGGGAGAGAAAGGAATAATCACGGAAGCGACTAGGATGAGCACCAAGCATCGGCTCCTAGAGACAGACACAAAGGAGTGAAAACTGTGAAATCAAAAGTTGGAGTTTATGGAAATTGGCGTAATATCCATGAATATTCCATTGAAGAATAGACATCGACAAAAAGAGAAAGGACAGGAACAGAGAACAATGAAGAAACAAAGGTTAAAAAGGAACACAGCATGTCAAAGAAGTGCAGGATCAGGATCAGGGTCAGCGAAGCCAGGGATAGGGGGCATGGGTAAACTGAGTAAAGATGGAGGGAAGGGAGTGGGAGGACAGACCAGAGGCAGATGAGCAGGGTCCAGAGGAGGAGGCAACCGAGAGGGACTGTCAAGGACAGCAGGAGGGGCAGAAACCGGGGAGCACACCTCAGAAAGTGCAGGAACCGAGAGGGTAGCAGGGGCCAAAGAAACCTCCAAAGCAGGAACAGGGGGGTTCGACCACCGAAATGGGAGAGGTGGAGCGATAGAGTCAGAGGTAGGGGGCGAGGATGAAAGTGAAGCTTTCTTACCAGCCGGGGAGGAGAAAGGAGATAAGCCAGGCTTTTGCTTCTGATTCAGAGAGACAGGTGTTCCAGCAGCAACGTACTAGGCAACAGACTCAAACGTCTCAACAGCAGAAGAACGAGAGCAAACAACACGATGATCACTAGGAGAAGGACATCAGCCCACACACACAGGCGGCATGGAGAGCTAAGAGACGGAGGAGAAGGATGGGAAGGAGGATCAAAGGGAGTTGAGAAAGAAGACACAGGAGACATGACAGACTGGGCAGAAAGAAGGGGAACCCCAGACAGAGAACCAGGAGGGGGGACCCTTCGGGTCAGAATGCAAAGGAACAGGGGAGCTGGCAGTGGGCGTATCTGGGTCTAAGGCCTGGAAACTGTTGTGAGACTGAGGAAGGTGGGAAGGACGAGGAGAGGAAGAGTGCAACACGTGAGCGTAATAAACCCCAGCGAAAGGGGAAGGAGGGGGATGGTGAACTTGGCGCCTCGCCTCAGGAAAAGACAAACGTTCCCAGTGCTTCAAGTTGAGGACAGCTGCCTCATGTTTGTAATGGATACACGCGCGAGAGAAGGTAGGGTGGGCATCACCGCAATTGAGGCAGCGAGCCTGGGGAGAAGTGCAGATGCCGAAGAAATATAAGAAAATTCACCTTCGCAAATAGAGTGGTAGACGGTTGGAACAAGTTAAGTGAGAAGGTGGTGGAGGCCAAGACCGTCAGTAGTTTCAAAGCGTTATATGACAAAGAGTGCTGGGAAGACGGGACACCACGAGCGTAGCTCTCATCCTGTAACTACACTTAGGTAATTACACTTAGGTAATTACTCCGACTTAAAGTGACCTTCGTTCCCACACATAGGGCAGACAGAGAGAGAATACTGGAGCATTTGAGGGCACCATGTCCGAACTACCAGCACTTATTACAAAGCCGAGAAGAGGGTATGTACTCCTGAATGGAGCATCTGGCACCAGCAAGAATAACAGGACGGAAGTGTCCAACCATCAAAGGTAATTTTCACAAGCCGAAGGGACAGACGGCGACGGCCACGAGGGAGTCGTGAACGTGTAAACCTGGAGAACAGAATGGCCTTGGGCCTCGAGGACATGTTTAATATCCTCGTGGCAGTCCTTGAGGTTCCTAATACCGGTTGTAACATGGTGTGGGAGAAGAACAGTGCCAACACTGGCACTTAACAGAGCATTCTTGGAGACCCGAACAGGGGGGTCACCTCACTGCAGGACAAAGTCGCCAAGTGGACAGCTGCATCCCAAGAAGAAGCAGCAACAACATACGTACCGAGATGGGTGGGGTTAAAAGTAACAGAGGCATCTACTGAATCAACAAGGTGCCTATGGAGGGAGAAATTGTCAAGAGTAGAATCTAAATGATGGAGGTCAAAGTACTTAGTCCACGTAGCAAGATCAAACAAGGCATGGTACGAATTGGTATGGGAAGGAAGCATGCGAGAGCAACCATGGCGGGGACGGTGGTGAGAACCCCCTAGAGAGAGAGAGAGGGGGGTCATAGGGTGCAGTAGTCACAATGAGAGATGGAGTCGTACTAGGGGACGAGGTAGTCACCTCAGGGGGCTTGGGGCTCGACCCAACCACAGAAGAGGAAGGGGAGCAGGGGAGTGGTCCAGTCTGGGACCAATGTAGCGGGGGCTACAGAGCCCAGTCTTCCAGCACAGTCCGACTCAGGGGCCTGGTCACCCACCCCCCATGAGCCTGGGAAAGAGAAGTTGTTTCATCATCCATGCAGTAGTCTTTCTAAAAGTTTGGGACCTGGATCCAAGGGATACCACCTACCAGGGCAGCCAGGGAGGCCGAGCGCGGGCCAGTGCAGGAAGGGTGAATCATCCCCAGCGGTGCCCCCCCCCCCCCATTTTTAACAAGGAGTCCTACTGCATAGTTCATTCTCCCACACACTGGTGCAAAGACCCCACTCTCCCTATTGCCCCAGCCTGGACACCCAGCCATCCACTCAGGGCTACCCCTCCAGCGGGCGGTCCGATGGCTCACAAGCCCCCTGCGTGGTGCCTATCTGCATGTACAACACACAAAGAGGGGGCAAAGGCAATCCTCAGTAGTCCCAGGGTGGTGTACGTGAGCCCCTCACCATGACAAGGTGACACCACAGAGGAAAGAGGCGAGAAGAGCAGATGTACTCCTGAATACAGCATCTGGCACCAAGAGTTACGGAAGACGGAAGGGACCTATCAAAAGTAATTTTCATTACACAAAGAGACTGGCCATGACGACCACGAGGGAGGGCGAGTAACATATTAATATGGAGGATAGAATGGCCTTGGGCTTCTAGGATATGTTTATTATGGTAGTCTTTAAGTTCCTTATCACCAGTTGCTACATGGTATGGAAGAATAACTGTGCCAATCCTGGCATTTATTTAAGCAGGCATTTTTTGATATTCGAACCAGTGTCTCCCCAATGCAGGACAACGAGGCTAAGTGGACAGCTGCTTCCCGAGAAGG
Organism: Procambarus clarkii; assembly: GCF_040958095.1. NCBI lineage: Eukaryota > Metazoa > Arthropoda > Malacostraca > Decapoda > Cambaridae > Procambarus > Procambarus clarkii. The sequence goes on from NC_091166.1 coordinate 3,913,775, forward strand.
AGCTGCAACAACACGTGTACCAGTATGGGTGGGGTTAAAAGTGACAAAGGTATCCACCAAATCAACTAAAGTAAGAGTAATTAGGTCAAGTGGAGGCGTAGGTCTGTATATTAAAGAGGAGCTGGAATGCACAGAGCTCCTGAACTTGACCAATGAGGTGGTAGAGGTACTTGGAATCATGGTAGAGAATATAGACCTAATTATTATTCTAATATACAAACCGCCAGATGCAACAGTTGAGGAATTCACTGAGCAGATCCACAAAATAGAAAATAGCCTTGATAACCTAGCAAACCCAGTACCAGATTTTATCTTCCTTAGAGACTTCAATCTACCCAGTTTACAATGGAGAATAGTAAACAATAATACTATAGCATGAAATCAACTTGGAAATAACGAATCACAGGTCAGAGAACTACTGAGATTCTGTGACAAATTCTCTCCCAGTCAGCAGATTACAGAACCAATTAGGAATGAGAACACACTAGACCTCATATTCACCAACAATGATGATAGCTAATCAGAGACATTACTCTCTCGGACCATAAGCTCATTGAAGTGCAAACTAACATTAATAACGGTAGTAGGCCCAAGAGAAACAACAAGCGAGAAGGGCTATTCAATAAATTAAATTTTAATAATAAAAGGATAGACTCGGAGAAAATAAACAAGGAACTTACAGCATTACAGTATATGGGAAAATGTTTAAGTAATAAAAATCCTACACAAGGTCCAACGTAGAAAGAGAACACAGACGACATTACAGAAGAAGAAAAAAGTTAACAGAAATGCTGAAGCAGACACGACTTTCCATACAAAGAAGGAATAATTTAAACAGGGAGATTGAAGAAATCGAACAGACTGAAGCATTCATAGCAGATTGAAGAAAGGCAACTAAAACAGAAAGCAATTAAAGAAATAAAGAAAAACCCAAAATATTTCTTCGCATATGCTAAATCAAAAGCAAAAACCACTGCCAGTGTTGGACCTATTCGTACTAGTGAAGGTTCATACACTGAGGATGACATAGAAATTAGTGAAATCCTACAAAAGCAATATGAGGACATGTTTTGCACCCCTATACACAGCATGAAAGTGGAAGATCCGGACAACTTCTTTAAGCGTGATATACAAACCCCTGTAAATATAACTGATATCAACAAGAGCGTGGCAGGTTTTGAAAGAGAAATTGACAATATGCCCATGCACTCAGCCCCGGGTTCAGACTCATGGAATTAAATATTTATAATGAAATTCAAAGTGCCAGTAGCACAGGCACTCAGTATAGTGTGGAGGAAGAGCTTGGACACGGGGAAGACACCAGATGCGCTTAACCCTCAAACCGCGCATATCATATATAAATGATATCAGTGACAAAACCGAAACCGCGCACATCATTTATATATGATTTCGTGTCTAGCGCTATAATTTAAATGCCCCGCCTGGGATAGGGGCAGCTATAGTACAGCCACGACTGATAGTTGCCAGATGCCACCTAGAAAAAAAAATCCAGGCCAACATTCTTGGGTGTTACAGCATCAGTATTGAGCAAGCCACCAAGGCTGGCGCACGCAGCACGAGCTCACAGCACCGCTGTTCAGCTTGTGACCACAGCATCGCCTACAAATACCATAATATAAATGATACTGCTATTATTTAGCAGTGATAGTATTACTGAAGCCCCCTGTGATAAAACTGACCAGGATTCTGATAATAGCAGGATTGTGGTGATATTTAGCGCTGTGCTTCATGGAGGGAGGAGTAAGGCTGTGGGAGGGAGGGTTGTGGCGTCTTCTTCTGACTGTGTGTGGTCACCATTTATTGACTGCACTCACCATACCAGCTTAGTGGTTCGCCATGGTGAACACAAATGTAGATATTTATATATAACGTGTGTATAGTGTGAGATAACAGCGAGAGGAGTGGGTTGGGAGCCGCCATTTTGGTGAGGGAGGAGCGTCGTCTGCACGACTTGGCATGTTGTTTACTGGTGGCCACTATGGTCTTTGGGCACCATACCAGCTTATTTGTTCAGGTATGGTGAATAAAACAGGTAGATACTTATATATAATGTGTGTATATAGCGTAATAACACCACAAACAATATTGTTGGATGACAAATATTAGTGTGTCTGGCCTTGAGGGCGGCCGCCGATCAGCTGACTGTGTGAGTAGCTACGTCTTATGGCCTTCACTCACCATACAAGCTTAGATGTACAGTTATGGTGAACAAAACATGTAAATACGTATATATAACGTCTGTGTATAGTGAATAAATACAAAAGAGTATTGTGGGAGGTGAATGAGGGTGAGTGAGGTGGTGTTGAGGGAGGGAGTGACTCGCTGGTGTTTGGTGTTTCACTCCTCGTTGCTTTTTGACTCACAAGACCAACTTAGTAGTTCGTTATGGTGTACAAAACATGCAAATACTTATATATAACCTGTGTATATAGTGTAACAACAGCAAAACTATTAGTTTATTGTTTTATGAACATAATAATTGAATCACTAATATGCACACCATAATTTTGAGTACAGCGATGGTTCACACATTTTATAATATAAATATACCACAATTCACTGTATGGAATAATATTACTACAAAAAAACTAAGAAAAAATCAATCAGAGACATTGAAATAATTAGGTAATAATATATTTGTGGCAACTGCCGTCTGACAGCTCGGGCGGAGTAGACCTCATCTGGCGAAGGCTCTGCCAATGCCTCTTTTTTGCCAGACTTCCCTACCCTATTGCGGCTAAAATATGCCACCTACGATTTTTTTGTTATTTTTTCCGTGATCAGGGAACAAAAATGAACACTTCTATAAGACGAAAGAATTTTTTGGAATTTTTTTTTTGTTGCACCTGTGGGTGTGAATTCCATTTGGGCCCCTAGCGGTTTGAGGGTTAATGGACTAAGGTTACTCTTGCTATTTTTCCCTTAGAATATCAGGAAAGGTTTGTTGTTCAAATGATTTGTTGTAGAGCAATGAAATGGCTGGAGCTAAAAATCTAGAGTTTTCTTTGAAAATTAGGGTTGGTATGTGAACATATGGTATCTCTGCATGGGGTTCATTCATCCACTGCAAATTACCTGATGCTCATCACCACCCAATAAAAATCTGCTATCAGAACAATAAAACAGTCTTCAAACAACACAAAGCCTCTCTGTTTAAATCTCTGAACATGCTAAATATACACTCACTCTACACATTCTCTTGTGCTATTTACATGTACAAAACTTTGTTCCTAAATGCTAATCCTGATCTGAAACTCTCCATTGATAGAGTACCCGGCCACGCGTTGCTGAGCCACAGCAACCTTTCCTGTCCCCCAGTCCTCCCCACCATTCCCCCCCCCCTCACCCGTCTCCTCAGCCACCCAACCATTCCTCACTCCACCGTCCCCTCATCCCCCCCCAACATTCCCTACTCCACCATCCCCATCTTCCTTTCCACCATTCCCCACTCCTCTGTCCCCTTTTTCCTCCCCACCATTCTCCATTCCCCTCATCCCCTCGCCCCCACCATCCCAAACACCTCCGTCCACTCGTCGTTCCCCACCATTATCCCCTCCCTTGACCCCTCGTCCTCCCCACCATCTCTCACTTCCGTCACCTCGTCATCCCACCATTCTCCACTCCCTCATCCGATGCCTTCCCAAGTGGTCTGATGTTCCCATCAGAAAATTGGGAACATCAGGTGATCTGATGTTCTCATCACTGAAATACAAGAAAAACAGTTTAAAAATGACATGTAAATGTAACATTTTGTCAAAATTTCAAAATAATCGGTAAAGAGGTTTCGAAGATTTCCCTCACATGAAAAACACATGAAAAACACAGCTTTTCAGAAAAAGCATGTTTTTTACCGTCACAGACGTGACATCTATATGGTATATATATAAAACCTGCTCGAATGCGAATGGAACGTTGTGTGAAAATTTCAAAGCAATCGGTGAAGAACTTTTGGAGATTAGCGGTTATGCACAAACGAACATTTATATTTTTATTTATATAGATGAGTAGGAGCCATGAGGAGGATTCTATACCCACTAACTTGGTACCCCCAAGCTATCACCATAAAAAAGCCACGCCACAACATGGTCAAGAGCAATGCAACTTATGATACCAGTCAATCTTCTAAGGTTCCTGAAGCTTACAACTGAAGCAAAATTAGCGTTTTAAGCATGATGTATAAAGGATTTTCTCATTGTTACATTACGTTAATGTGATTTCATTGTACATTATTATTATTAGTAATGATAATGTCTTCTCACAAACACAATAACTTAGGATAAAAAAAACCTTAGGAGTTATGGTATGTGAATTGAGTGAGATATCCAGGAACTTTGTTTCCAGAGTAGTATTGATATGGGTGACTATGTGCAGGTTGTGCCCTGCTCTTACTGTAGTTTTTGTCTCTGCCATTATGTTATTCTTGTATTCTTCCTGTTATTTTTCTGTAATTATGATGTGGCACTCTGGTGCCTCTTCTTTTATGCTTAACTTTATGTACCCTGCTTCTGCCTGTTAATCATGTGTATGTATTTTGTATTTTTGTTTGTGTTAACGCTACACAGTTCTGTTTGTGTTACTTGTTATTCTGTTATTGTCATGTTACTGTACTGTTCACGGATTTGTCTTTATTTGTTCTGGTGGTTCGGCACCTTGCTTTTATTATTGTATTTATTTGTATTTTTCCATTATATATAAAAAAAAGATGCTCGCTGGCTCGGCGCTCTCACTTCACCAAGTGGGACTTGTAAACAACCCGAGGAAGGGCAGGATGCGGTGTGGTTAACTGTTAATTTAACCTAGAATATTTTGGTAATTCTGGAGCCAAAACAGCCAACTGCATTACCTAAACCAATAAAGCCATTTCTTCACTCCCAGACTTGAGTAGTGGGGAAGCTTATGTATAACCAGAGGTACGTCCAAAGCCAAGAACACTCCAAGCTCACCTTCCACTCTCCAAAGTTCAATAGAGATATATAGTTTGTTGGCCAATTTATCAATGCCTTAATTTAGACAAAAGTTGGATGGGTTATAAGTGTGACAAAACACAAAAATAGGTTGGTGCAGATTTTTGCATTGTTCCACCCTTCTTCATTACCTGATCATACTTACCTATTTGTACCTATTTGGTCGACAGTACCAATATGTAGAGATGGACCAACAGTAAACTAATTTTTGAAATATTAATTTCACAGTCCCCAAAAAGCTAAAATCAAAACATAAAAATTCCCATTCCTAGTACTGCACCTATATGTAGTACATTAGGCCTAAAATCGCGAGAATTAGGCCTAGGATTGATAGCAAAGGTTAGGTTAGGTAAGCTTATACATGAAAGTTATTATTGAAAAAGTTTCCAGTTTGTCAAAATTCATTAATACAAAAAGTGAAATTTCTGGTGGTCCATCACAACATATTGGTAGTGTCGACCAAATAGTTACTAAAAGAACTTTAACAATCTGAGGATAGTCAATATTATTGCCTTGTTAACCATGAACTATGAGTGTGTGTTGACAGTCACAAATCCCATTGGTAAAGTGTGGTACAATTTTAATATATATTCACATAAATTTCATACAATTTTCATATTTTTTACGTTAATTAAAAGTCTAGAAAATTTCCGTTTGCAAGAGATGATGTGAGTGAAGCCTGTGTGGTCAGCAGAGCTGGGTACAAGAACTCGGATACCTCCTTCAAATCAAGATAAGTGTTTTAAAGCAAATTCCAAACACGTCTTCATCTTAAGCATGGAACATGACGTCATTAATTCGTCTCTTCAACTGGGGGCCAAGGTTTGAGGGTTGTGATGGTATTAAGTTTCCAGAACGATAACTGGTGACCATGATGTACAGTCTGTGATGGTGGAGAGTTACCAGGACGCTAACTGGTGACAATTGTGTACAGACTGGGATGGTTTAGAGTTCCCAGGACCCTAAATGGTGACCATGGTGTACAGACTGGGATGGTTTAGAATTCCCAGCACGCTAACTGGTGACCATGGTTTAGAGACTGTGATTAAGGAGATACCTGGTTGATGTGGTTCTGGGAGTTCTTCTACTCCCCAATCCCGGCCCGAGGCCAGACTTGACTTGTGAGAGTTTGGTCCACCAGGCTGTTGCTTGGAGTGGCCCGCAGGCCCACATACCCACCACAGCCCGATTGGTCCGGCACTCCTTGAAGGAATAAATCTAGTTTCCTCTTGAAGATGTCCACGATTGTTCCTGTAATATTTCTGATGCTCGCTGGTAGGACGTTGAACAACCGTGGACCTCTGATGTTCATACAGTGTTCTCTGATTGTGCCCATGGCACTTCTGCTCTTCACTGGTTCTATTCTGCATTTTCTTCCATGTCGTTCACTCCAGTACGTTGTTATTTTACTGTGCAGATTTGGGACCTGTCCCTCCAGTATTTTTCATGTGTATATTATTTGGTATCTCTCTCGTCTCCTTTCTAGCGAGTACATTTGGAGAGCTTTGATACGATCCCAATAATTTAGGTGCTTTATCTCGTCTATGCGTGCCGTATATGTTCTCTGTATTCCCTCTATTTCAGCAATCTCTCCTGCTCTGAAGGGGGAAGTGAGTACTGAGCAGTACTCAAGACGGGACAACACAAGTGATTTGAAGAGTACAACCATTGTGATGGGATCTCTGAACTTGAAGGTTCTCGTAATCCATCCAAATCATTTTTCTGGCTGACGCAATACTTGCTTGGTAATGCTCCCTAAACGATAGGTCGTCGGACATCATTATTCCCAAATCCTTGACATGCTGTTTTCCTACTATGGGCAGACTCGATTGTGTTTTGTACCCTGTATTATGTTTAAGATCCTCATTTTTGCCGTATCTGAGTACCTGGAACTTATCACCGTTAAACATCATGGTATTTTCTGCTGCCCCCCCCCCCCAAAAAAAAAAAAACAATTGAAAGGAGAGTGCACAAGACGCTAACTGGTGACCATGGTGTCCAGCCTGTGATGGTGATGAGATCCCAAGACGCTTACTGGTGAACAAGGTGTACAAACTGTGATAGTGGAGAATTCCCAAGACTAATTGGTTCCTTTCATTGATTGTTGATGGTGCAAATATTATGAGGAGGATTAAGACAGAGGAAGATAGTATGAGGCTACAAGATGATCTAGACAAACTGAGTGAATGATCAAACAAATGGCTACTAAGTTACGCCCGAGTAAATGTAAGGGAATGAAACTAGGCGGTGAAAACTGAAGAACAGACACAGGATACCGAATGGGAGATTAAGTCCTTCATGAAACGAACAGAGAAAAAGATGTAGGAGTTGATATCAAGCCAAACCTGTCTCCTGATGCCCACATCAAAAGAATAACATCTGTGGCGTATGCAAGGCTGGCTAACATCAGAACTGCCATCAGGAACCTGTGCAAGGAATCATTCAGAATCTTGTATACCGCATCTACAAGACCAATCTTGGAGTATGCGGCCACAACATGGAGCCCATAACTTGTCAAGCCCAAAACGAAGCTGGAAAAAGTTCAGAGGTATGGCACTAGACTAGTCCCAGAACTAAGAGGAATGACACACATAGGAATCACAATAGCGTGATGCATCAAATGTGCAAATCCACAAGGGATTTGTGGATTCGTGCCCCCCCCCCCCGTTGTGGATTTGTTCATTTGATGCAACACGCTATTGTAATTTCTGTGTGTAATGAAGTAAGGGCGAAGAGGTAGAACAGCTTATTGATAGAGCTCGAGTGCATGGGGGAATTGTGTAAAACCCTGGTTTGTGTCTCGGAGAGGCTGCAGGATCCAAGAAAGTTCAGTAGAACTTCTGGTTGCAATTCTTTTGGCCATGTCGTAGCTCAGTCGATTAAGGCAGCGTCTGGGATCCTCTCGAACATACGTTCGAACCCTCGTCACGGCCCTAGTGGATTTGTTCTTTAGGAGCCATGAGTTACGGTGACAGGATGCATGAAATGCACCTGACGGCACTGGAAGACAGAGGAGCCAGGGGAGACATGATCACTACCAGCAAAATTATCAGAGGAATTGACGGGGGGGGGGGGTAGATAAAGATAAACTGTTTACGGGTGGTACGTGAACAAGGGGACACAGGTAGAAACTGAATACCCAAATGAGCCACAGGGATGTTAGAAAGAACTTTTTCAGTGTCAGAGTAGTTAACAGATGGAATGCATTAGGCAGTGATGTGGTGGAGGCTGACTCCATACACAGTTTCAAATGTAAATATGATAGAGCCCATTAGGCACAAGAATCTGTACACCAGTTGATTGACAGTTGAGAGTCAGGACCAAAGAGCCAGAGCTCGACCCCTGCAAAGAAAACTAGGTGAGTACACACACACACACACACACACACACACACACACACACACACACACACACACACACACACACACACACACACACACACACACACACACACAATAGCCCAATAGGCTCAGGAACCTGTACACCTGTTGATTGACGGTTGAGAGGCGGGACCAAAGAGCCAGAGCTCAACCCCCGCAAGCACAACTAGGCGAGTACAACTAGGTGAGTACACACCCACACACACACACACAAACAGACACACACACAGACACACACACACACACACACACACACACACACACACACACACATCTGGGCATCTGGGCATCTGGGCATTTTCTGGGCATCAGAAAATAACATGATGTTTAACAGTGATAAATTCCAGGTACTCAGGTACGGTAAAAATGAGGACCTTAAACATAATACAGAGTACAAAACACAATCAAATGTACCCATAGTAGGAAAACAGCATGTAAAGGATTTGGGAATAATAATGTCTGACGACCTAACGTTTAAGGAGCATAACCAAGCAAATATTGCGACAGCCAGAAAAATGATAGGATGGATTACGAGAACTTTCAAATCCAGGGATCCCATCACAATGGTTGTTCTCTTCAAGGCACTTGTGTTGTCCCGTCTTGAGTACTGCTCAGTACTCACTTCCCCCTTCAAAGCAGGAGAGATTGCTGAAATAGAGGGAATACAGAGAACATATACGGCACGCATAGACGCAATAAAGCACCTAAATTATTGGGATCGTCTCAAAGCCCTCCAAATGTACTCACTAGAAAGAAGACGAGAGAGATATCAAATAATATACACCTGGAAGATACTGGAGGGCCAAGTACCAAATCTACACAGTAAAATAACAACGTACTGGATTGAACGACATGGAAGAAAATGTAGAATAGAACCAATGAAGAGCAGAGGTGCCATAGGCACAATCAGAGAACACTGTATAAACATCAGAGGTCCGCGGTTGTTCAACGTCCTCCCAGCAAGCATAAGAAATATTGCCGGAACAACCGTGGACATTTTCAAGAGGAAACTAGATTTATTCCTCCAAGGAGTGCCGGACCAACCGGGCTGTGGTGGGTATGTGGGCTTGCGGGCCGCTCCAAGCAACAGCCTGGTGGACCAAACTCTCACAAGTCGAGCCTGGCCTCGGGCCGGGCTTGGGGAGTAGAAGAACTCCCAGAACCCCATCAACCAGGTAATCAACCAGGTACACACACACACACACACACACACACACACACACACACACACACACACACACACACACACACACACACACACACACACACACACACACACACACACACACATGTGGGTGGGAGGTGGCCGAGTAGACAGCGCTCTAGACTCGTGGACCTACTGACCGAAGTTCGATCCTTCGGCACCGCCGGAAAAACCAATGGGCAGAGTTTCCTTCATCCCTGATGCGCCTGTTACCTAGCAGTAAATAGGTACCTGCGAGTTAGACAGCTGCTACGGGCTGCTTCCTGGGTGTATGTGTTTAAAAAACAATAGAAGTTGGTAACAATTGAAAGGTGGGCCGAAAGAGCAGCGTGTTACGAACCTTACCTCCTGTGGAGGTTAGTTTCAATTATAAATTGTTGGTGGACACAGTGGACAATGTTTGACAGGAATAAATCTACAGCTGATATCTGGGAGGCCGCGAGTCACCAGTAATACTCCGCCCAGCAAAGTAGTTCCTTCTCAGCTGGAGATTGTTAGGAATAATGTGAACTGGAATAGCCTATGTGAGGGAAAAATGGACTCAATCAAAAAGCATGCATTGGGAATATGGTAAATAAAGTCAATAAAGAGTGTGATTGCAAATGTAAAGAATAGAGTATAAAGGGGCGATGACGCAAGAGCGGTGGACGCCATCTTGACGTGAGGGGAGGTGGATCGTTGACGACCAGACCTTGCTTTTCTGAGGGTTTTTCTCCGGCCGCACAGTCAGATTAACCATCATTACCTGGTATCAGGGTTGCAAGATAGGGTAGAGCAGTAATGCAGTCTTTGGTGATGTTTTATAAGAGAGAGTACAGGTTTCCTAGAGGTTTATATATGTGTGTCACCGGTTGATAGGTGTGGTGGCAGTGTGCATGGTTCCAGGTTTGGGACTGTGAGCCATAGGGTAACCAGAGCCCGCTTAGGAGTTTTTATTACTACAGAATGACCTTGAGTTGTTAGGAGTACAGATTATTATATATGTTGTCATGTGTCTTATACATATAAATTTGTGTCTTTGTACTAGGCTGTTTTACTTACTCCTTGATGTCCCCTTGACTCAAGTAAAATCATCTATTCCCCTAGACAACATTTAAAGGTCCACCACCACCACCAAATTCTTGACTGGCCTCTTTGACACAACCTATGACACAGCTCAACCCCCGCAAGCACAACTAGGTGAACACACACACACACTGAGCGCTGTTAGCTGAGTGCAGAGCACACTGAGTACGTAAGCATGTGGGCCGGGGTTCGATTCCCGGCGCCGGCGGAAACAGATAGGAAGAGTTTCTTTCACCCTGAGGTGCCTGTTACCCAGCAGTAAATAGGTACCAGGGAGTTAGACAGCTGTTATGGGATGCTCCCTGTGTGTGTGTGTGTGTGTGTGTACTCACCTAGTTGTGCTTGCGGGGGTTGAGCTCTGGCTCTTTGGTCCCGCCTCTCAACCGTCAATCAACAGGTGTACAGGTTCCTGAGCCTATTGGGCTCTATCATATCTACACCTGAAACTGTATGGAGTCAGCCTCCACCACATCACTTCCGAGTGCATTCCATTTGTCAACCACTCTGACACTATAAATGTTCTTTCTAATATCTCTGTGGCTCATTTGGGCACTCAGTTTCCACATGTGTCCAATAGTGCGTGTGCCCCTTGTGTTAAATAGCCTGTCTTTATCTACCCTGTCGATTCCCTTGAGAATCTTGAATGTGGTGATCATGTCCCCCCTAACTCTTCTGTCTTCCAACGAAGTGAGGTTTAATTCCCGTAGTCTCTCCTCGTAGCTCATACCTCTCAGCTCGGGTACTAGTCCGGTGGCAAACCTTTGAACCTTTTCCAGTTTAGTCTTATGCTTGACTAGATATGGACTCCATGCTGAGGCCTGCATACTCCAGGATTTGTCTGACATATGTGGTATATAATGTTCTGAAAGATTCCTTACACAAGTTTCTAAATGCCGTTCTTATGTAACCCAAACTGGCATAAGCAGCTGATGTTATCCATCTTGATATGAGCTTTCAGGGGACAGGTCTGGCATGATATCAACCCCCTAGGTCTTTTTCTCTCTCTGACTCCTGAAGTATTTCGTCTCCCAAATGATACCTTGTATCTGGTCTCCTGCTTCCTATCCCCTATCTTCATTACATTACATTTGCTTGGGTTAAACTCTAACAACCATTTGTTCGACCATTCCTGCCGCTTGTCCAGGTCTTCTTGAAGCCTCAAGCTGTCCTCCTCTGTCTTAATCCTTCTCATAATTTTGGCGTCGTCAGAAAACATCGAGAGGAATGAGTCTATACCCTCTGGGAGATCATTTACATATATCAGAAACAAGATAGGTCCGAGCACAGAGCCCTGTGGGACTCCACTGGTGACTTCACGCCAATCTGAGGTCTCACCCCTCACTGTAACTCTCTGCTTCCTATTGCTTAGGTACTCCCTTATCCACTGGAGCGCCCTACCAGTTACTCCTGCCTGTTTCTCCAGCTTATGCATCAGCCGTTTATGGGGTACTGTGTCAAAGGCTTTCCGACATCCTGACAAATGCAGTCCACCCATCCTTCTCTTTCTTGCTTAATCTTTGTCACCTGATCGTAAATTTCTATTAAGCCTGTAAGGCAAGATATACCCTCCCTGAACCCATGTTGATTAATTGTCACGAAGTCTCGTCTCTCGTGATGTGTTACTAGGTTTTTTCTCACAATCTTCTCCATCACCTTGCATGGTATACAAGTTAAGGACACTGGCCTGTAGTTCAGTGCCTCTTGTCTGTCACCCTTTTTGTATATTGGGACTACATTAGCCGTCTTCTATATTTCTGTTAGGTCTCCAGTTTCCAGTGACCTACTATACACTATGGAGAGTGGCAAACAAAGTGCTCCTGCACACTTCTTTTAATACCCATGGTGAGATTTCGTCCGAACCCAACAGCTTTTCTCACGTCCAGCTCCAATAGGTGCTTCTTGACCTCATCACGTGTAACTCCTGTATCATCTTTTGTAACTCCTGTACCCTCTCATGTAACCCCTGTACCCTCTTATGTAACCCCTGTACCCTCTTATGTAACCCCTGTACCGCTCCTATGTAACCCCTGTACCCTCTTATGTAACTCCTGTACCCTCTTATGTAACCCCTGTACCCTCTTATCTAACCCCTGTACCCTCTTATGTAGCCCCTGTACCCTCTTATGTAGCTCCTGTACCCTCTTATGTAACCCCTGTACCCTCTTATGTAACTCCTGTACCCTCTTATGTAACTCCTGTACCCTCTTATGTAACTCCTGTACCCTCTTATGTAACCCCTGTACCCTCTTATGTAACCCCTGTACCCTCTTATGCAACTCCTGTACCCTCTTATGTAACTCCTGTACCCTCTTATGTAGCTCCTGTACCCTCTTATGTAACCCCTGTACCCTCTTATGTAACCCCTGTACCCTCTTATGTAACCCCTGTACCCTCTTATGTAACCCCTGTACCCTCTTATGTAACTCCTGTACCCTCTTATGTAACTCCTGTACCCTCTTATGTAACTCCTGTACCCTCTCATGTAACCCCTGTACCCTCTTATGTAACTCCTGTACCCTCTCATGTAACCCCTGTACCCTCTTATGTAACTCCTGTACCCTCTTATGTAACCCCTGTACCCTCTTATGTAACCCCTGTACCCTCTTATGTAACTCCTGTACCCTCTTATGTAACTCCTGTACCCTCTTATGTAACTCCTGTACCCTCTTATGTAACTCCTGTACCCTCTTATGTAACCCCTGTACCCTCTTATGTAACTCCTGTACCCTCTTATGTAACCCCTGTACCACCTTATGTAACCCCTGTACCCTCTTATGTAACTCCTGTACCCTCTTATGTAACTCCTGTACCCTCTTATGTAACCCCTGTACCCTCTTATGTAACCCCTGTACCCTCTTATGTAACCCCTGTACCCTCTTATGTAACCCCTGTACCCTCTTATGTAACTCCTGTACCCTCTTATGTAACCCCTGTACCCTCTTATGTAACCCCTGTACCCTCTTATGTAGCTCCTGTACCCTCTTATGTAACCCCTGTACCCTCATATGTAACTCCTGTACCCTCTTATGTAACTCCTGTACCCTCTTATGTAGCTCCTGTACCCTCTTATGTAACCCCTGTACCCTCTTATGTAACTCCTGTACCCTCTTATGTAACTCCTGTACCCTCTTATGTAACTCCTGTACCCTCTCATGTAACCCCTGTACCCTCTTATGTAACTCCTGTACCCTCTTATGTAGCTCCTGTACCCTCTTATGTAACCCCTGTACCCTTTTATGTAACTCCTGTACCCTCTAATGTAACCCCTGTACCCTCTTATGTAACCCCTGTACCCTCTTATGTAACTCCTGTACCCTCTTATGTAACTCCTGTACCCTCTTATGTAGCTCCTGTACCCTCTTATGTAACCCCTGTACCCTCTTATGTAACTCCTGTACCCTCTTATGTAACTCCTGTACCCTCGTATGTAACCCCTGTACCCTCTTATGTAACCCCTGTACCCTCTTATGTAGCTCCTGTACCCTCTTATGTAACCCCTGTACCACCTTATGTAATCCCTCTTGTGAACTCTTGTGATGCTCATAAATGAATATACAAATAACCATACTTATACTTATAACCATAAGTAAAAACTGAAGGCTTTTACATATGGAATTTACCATTAAATACTGCTTAATTAAGGATTAGAAATTATAATTAGGCAAACCGTTGAAGGGATAACGAGCCAAGGAGATGCTCGCTGGCTCGGCGCTCTCTCCTGGCCACGTGGGACTTGTAAACAACCCCAGCAAGGGCTGGAGGCGGCGTGGTTAACTTATAGCAAACCTATTAGATTTGTTGATCTTTAGCCTCGCCAGTCAACTCAATTACCTGACCCAATAAAGCTATTCCTTCAACCAGACAATTCCACTGGAGTAGTGGGGAAGCTTATATATAACCAGAGTTGCGTCGAAAGGCGAGATGACTTCAAGATTACCTTCCACTCTTCGAAATATTTAGTAACGTTTATTGTATAGTTTGTTGGTTAATTTAACTGTTCCTTTATTCAGACTAAATGTGGAGAGGTTATGAGGGGAGAAAAACTGGTTAGTGAAGATTGTTGTATTATTGCATTGTTATTATCCACAAACTAACAGTGAATGTTGACCGACACCAGATGCCTTTTTCTGGTGACCAGAAGAATGTACAAGCGCACTCAGCATACCAACTTAGTGGTTCGTTATGATGAACACAAATGACTGAACTCTTGAACAAAACACTGAAAACTGTACAAGTAATATTTTCACAAAGGAACTTAACTGAATTTACTGTGAATAATTTACCTTGAACTCTCTTTTATTTAGCAAAAATAGTCTCAGTCTTGCTGACCAGCGCACAATTAATTCAACACTTTATGTTAACTGAATTGTTAAATTTTTTTTGTAATTCTTAGACGCCTGTGATTGATGACGTTACCATAATAATTGAATGCTGGCGGGATGTTTAAACCTTCAACAATTATATAACTCTGAACGCCCGGCGCTAACAACGGCGCTCAGAAATAGTTATCACTATTTATTAGTTGAAAAGTTAATGGTAAATTAATTCTTTCCGTTAATTGATTGAGCTTGATCTTTTAATAATGTACTTGTTTACTGGTAGTCGATTTGCAATTCACTGAGAAATTGTGACTGATAACCGCACCGCTCCTAGCCACAAACAGAGTCGCACTGATTCTTAATTAAAAATTAATATTTTCTATTTCAAAATTATAAATTAAATACTAGCGTGTTGCTGACACAATGGTTGAACTGAATAAAACACTGGTTAAACGCTTGGAAATTTAGTTAAGCACAAACAATTAGAGAACGCTGCCCCTTCTAGGCACTGAGTAAAGCGCTAAAAAAAATCAGTCTCAACGCTAAATTCGCTTAACGACCAAAATCGAACTTTTGGTCCCTCAAAGCTTTGACATGAAGCACTTTGATGGCACAAGTGAACGCTCACTGACGACCTGTGGGACATATATCTAAACACTAAAACTGGAATTTATTCCAAAAACTGAGATTTACACAATCAACTTTAAACAAATCACCACAAAATTTTTCCACGACTTTCCACTAAGTTCTTTCACTGATTTCACTTCACTTCACTTGTAAAAAACCTCAGAACCACTCACCTTGGTAATTCTCCCAGAAAATTAATAGTACAAAACACAAGATAAATCCAGACTTCTGAATATTGTGTAAAATAGACAGAGAATAACACCGTGTTTATTTTGCAGGGATTACTTAACAATGGGAACTAATTATCTAACAAAGGGATTACTTAAATTGAAGTGTGGTACTTAATATACAGGGAACACTTATTTATTACATAAGAGAACTCGATTTAAAAACTATAACCGTTTCCTACTGGCCCACACTCTCGCCCAAGCCTAGGTAACCGCAGCCACCTAGATTCCAACAGTACGAAAATGCTGCTTTCTAGGTAACGATTAGACTAGAAAGTGGAACGACTGACGAAACCTCATGTACGACACTACCATCACTCCGTTGCTAGAAAATTTCTAAGCCATCCCTTAGTTAACCACGGTCACCTTCATTGCCTTACCATATGTCTAGCGATTGGGTTGTCTAACATGGCCTCGTGGAAAAAGTAGCGCCCTGTCTAATTCCCAACCCAGACAGTCCAAAAAACAAGAACTGCTGTTGTGAAAGGTACCATGCAACATCCTTAAATCGGTTGAAGAAGGTCGAGTATTTATTACCCTGTCCAACCAACTAAGGCGGGCTCTTAGCGACTAAATTTAAACTTACCAGCCCCTCACGACACTACTGAATCGCCCACTCCATGCCCATCGCACTGACGTGGGATTACCGTCGAACTCTAGCTTGTGGGCCCCTGGCTGAACTCCCTCACTACTTCAGCATGTGACCGAATGGACAGACGTGTGAGGCTTCAATAATTCTCAAGAAAATTATTCAAAACACCGCTGTCTACCATTGTAACACCTGATTGCTGCACCCTTTTCCCACTCAAAACCCCAACTTAACACTGCTTGCAAGCATACTGTGACCCTCACTGAACTCCCAGATAACTGTTAAACTGAACCATTAAATGGGGGAAGCAACAAAATAATGGGATAAGTTTAAATAATGAATAAGAACTTAACTTACGGCTACCACCACCTTCCTGAACGTGAAGGTGCCTGCATTACTGATCTCCCAGGAAGGACAGAAATCAATAATCATGAACTCGAAGGGCAAGGAACCTTGGCAATATGCTTGGGAATTATTCTATAGAGAATTCTTTACTTTACTTGTTTAGATTCAAGGGCAACTTTAATTACCACTAAATAGAGGAAAACATAGGGGACTTGCAGTACAGCATATATAAACAAGACATATAACGACCCAGAATAGACACAAAAAGGGAGGGAAAATATGTAAACACCTGTTACGTTTGAAGGCGGAAGAGAAACAATCTTCGTCCACATGGTTTATTGTCAAGAACCAACAATCACAACAAAACAATTATAAGGTACATAACTTACTATTTACAAGATCTTAAACAAAAGAGCATCGTCTCCTGCAGGTGCTGCTACCCCTTCATTATTAGGATGGGTATCACTAGTTGCCCCACCTGAAGGATCTTCAAAATTCCCTGTGAACCTTGGCATGAGCTGATCTACATGCCTTTTCCAGTTAATGTTCCCAAAACTTTGCACTTGCTCAGTGAAATTCCTGCGTCCCAAGACTTCCCTAATTATTCCTTCTACCCAAGGCTTTCCAATTCAAAATTCCTTGCATATACTGCATCCTCCTCGTTAAACAACTTCTCTCCCTGAGGCCAAGCAAGTTACCGATTTTTCTTTATCGCGATCTGTCTTTACTGCTTCCATGTGCACTTTAAAGTGCCTATTAATAAACAGTAATTCAGAAGGAGATTTACCAGTAGTAGAATGAACAGTTTTCCTTTGATTATATAAAAATCTACAAAGCCTTGTATTAATAGTACCTTCTGTAAATCGCTTTAACCCTTCTTTAAAGTATCTCACTGCTCTTTCCACTAGACCATTTGAAGGAGGATTATAGGGGGGAGGGCATTTGTTACATGTTTAATACCATTTAAAAAAAAATCCTCCTATTTACACAGAAACAAAATAAGGAGCACCGTCTGACACAACAATGTCTGGTAATCCAAAATTACAAAAAGTTTTCCTAAGCAATTCACACGTTACAGATGATGTGGTGGAATTACACACATGAACATCCAGAATTTTTGTTTATGAATCCACCACCACCAGGTGATATTTGTTATCCATAGGTCCAGCATAATCTATATACAGTCCAGACCAGGGTTTTCCAGTACATGGCCAAGAAAGTACTGGGGCCTGTGGTTTCTGATAATTCTTAAAGCAAATATGACAATTTTTTGTTACCTCAGCAATATCCTGGTCTATTTTTGGCCACCAAATCCAACTTCTAGCTTCTGCTTTCATAGCATTTATGCCATTATGGCCTACATGCAGCTGTTCCAAAATCTTACATCTCAGTTCCCCAGGCACCACCACTCTATTCCTATACAAGAGTACATCCTGGTGAATACTAAGGTCAGCCTTTACTGCAGCATACTCTGACAGTAATAAATTATTATCCCAACCATATTTAGCATATTTCATCAATAGATTTAATTTGGGATCTCTACCAGTAGCTTATTAATAGTCTGGAATGAAATATCCTCAAAAGACATAGATTCCACCAGGTTAACATACTCCACTGGAATACTGGAATTCAATTCTTCTGTCAAAAGCAATCTACTTAATTAATGCATAGCTACGAAATTATCTTTGCCTGGCTTAAACTCTAAATCATACTTAAACTGCGTGAGTAGTAATGCCCATCTTTGAATACTAGCATTGGAATTAACTGGAATTTGTTTACCTAAGCCAAACAATCCTAGCAGGGATTTATGGTCTGTTCTAGCAAGAAATGTCATTCCCAGCAGAAAATACTTCAGTTTTTTTACACCATATACCAAAGCTAAGGCTTCTTTATCTAACTGAAAATAATTCTGTTCCGCGGAAGATAATGCTTAGCAAAACATACTACTTTATCTTGACCATCTACTTCCTGTAATAATACACAACCTACTCCTACTGGGGAAGCATCTACCTTCAGTTTTAAAGGAAGTCTACCAGTAAAATTAGTAAGCACTGGAGAATTTATCAATTCATGCTTAATATTCCTTAAGGCATTCTCCTCCTCTCTTGCTAAATTGCACTTAAATTTAGCCCCTTTTTTCAACAATTCACACCAGGGTGCTAATTTTGCTGAAAAGTTCTTCACGAACTTACAAAAATATGTAACCATCCTAACAAAAGTCTGTACTTACCCAACTGATGTTGGGGCTGGGGCATCTACTATAGCCGCTACATTTTTGTGAGAAGGAGTAAAGCCCATACCTGAAATATGGTACCCCAGGTATTCAATTACCTTGGTCTTCAATGTTGTTTTACCCTTATTAATATTCACATTGTGCTTTTGCAGGAGATTCAGAACATGTCCTAGTGTGACGTGTCCTAGTGTGACGGACGAGTATAAGTACTTAGGAATACTTATCGGGGCCGGGGGCAGACGCTTGTCCTATGGTTCCCTGTTTGAGGACGGCCTGACGAACATCAATAAGGCGCAACTCAAACCCCAACAGAGGCTATACCTATTAAAACACCACATAATCCCCAAGATGAACCACCAGCTTGTTCTCGGACGCGTGTTTAAGACGGAATTAGCGAGGCTTGATCGGCGGCTGCGGCATGCCATTCGTGGCTGGCTGCGGCTGCCTCATGATACTCCTAATGTCTATTTTCATGCCGACGTGAAGGACGGTGGACTAGGGATACCCGACTTTGCCACATCAATCCGCCTACAGAAGAACAAGCGGCTCGGGGCGTTAGTAGAGTCGGAGGATCCAGTGGTAGTGGCAGCGGCTCTCCTACCCGCGTTCCAAGCGCGAATGCGTCGATGGGTAGACCCGACCACGGCCGCCGGAACCCCTTCTAACAGAATGACTGAGCGCTCTAGGAAGTGGAAAGCAAAACTGTATAGCATGGTCGACGGTGCCGGCCTTGCGTCCTCTTGTGAGGTTCCATCTTGCCACAAGTGGGTCGCGTCCGGTACCCGTTTGCTAAGCGGAGAAGATTTTGCTCACGCTATCCAGATTAGGGCAAAAGCTGTAGCCACGCCATCTAGAGCAGCTAGGGGTAGACCCGAGGCTTCTGGTCTCTGCGATGCTTGCCAGAAACCAGGGATCCTGGGCCACATATCCCAAGCATGCCACAAGACACATGGGGCTTGGGTGAAACGTCATGACGATATCACCCGGTTCGTAGCCGGCCGCCTGCGGCAAAGAGGTTTTGAGGTGGAATGTGAAGTCCGTATACCGGATGGAAGGACCTTCTGAAAGCCTGACATCATAGCTTGCAAAGGTGATGAGGCCTTTATATTAGACACCCAGGTGTCTGCTGATAACTTCCCACTCTCCCGTCCACATCAGAGCAAGTGCGACAAGTACGGCAACCCCAGAGATCCTTCAGAAGGTCAGGGAATATACCGGAAAGCACACAGCATCCACCTCTTCAATAACCCTTAATTGGTGGGGAGGATGGTGCAAGGAGAGTACGCGTGGTCTACAGGATATGGGACTCACCAAGAGCGACCTTGAGATTTGCTCTGTAAAAGCCCTGACCTGGACATATTCTATCTACAGAATATGGTCCAAGACCACATCTAGGGGCAGAAAACCTTAGTCCCAGGATCACCGTGCACAGGGTGCATAAGGGTTAGTATAGTCTCGCTTAGGTGAACCGCAGCCAGGATAGCTGGTAGCCAACTATCTAAGCAGAGTCGTCATCTGGAGTACCACTTCTCCAAATGGTGTCTCACAAGAGGGTGGATGACCTGGCCGGAGCCCACGAGTGGGTAAGGCGGCGGTCGGAGGGACCCCCATGCGCATACATGATATCCCTCCCGCTCCGGGGCCTTGTTAGGAGCTTCCACTATGCCTAGTTTTCCATGTATGCCGACGTCAAGTCATCAATCCTGCCGCTTAGGAAGCTTGTTGTTTTGGTCTTCAGCGTTAGTTCTTTTTTAATGATATACTGTGCACCTCTCCCTTTGTGTTGTGTCCCATATAAGAAAAAAACAAATACAAAAGAATTTTCTATTTAATATATGTTTGATTCTCAGGTTATTATTGTGTTATTAGTATCATCTTAACTCTTGTGGGTTGTGATGAGATCTGCAATTTATGTGTATTTAAGTTTGTGTTTGATAGGGAATTAGGTATGCTTAGGGTGCCTTCTCGCCATGCCCTGTGGCTGGGGGGATTGGTGCCCTGAAGCTACATAAACACCCAATACCCCCCGAAGTGGCAAGGGGAGTTAGGGGACAACAATAGCACCATGCTCTTCCTCATTCTCCCTGCATACAATAATGTCATCTAAAAAACTAGCCACACCTTCAATGTTTACTAACAACTGGGACATGAATCTCTGAAAAATTGCTGGAGACGAAGAGAGTCCAAAAGAAAATATTTTATACTTAAATAACCCCTTGTCGGTATCAATCACTAACAATTTCTGGCACTCCTCCTCTACAGGAATTTGCAATTAAGCATCTTTCAGGCCTATCTTGGAAAAGATTGCCCCCTTGCAGACCACTGACAACAACTCATCTATCTTAGGTAAAGGATACTTCTCACGGTGAATGCGATTGTTCAGTTCCATGAAATCTGCACAGATTCTCAAAGGATTTCTGATCCGCCTTCAACACTGGTACAATTGGGGCTGCCCACTCACTATGCGTAAGTGGCTCTAAGATGCCTTCTGCCACATGCTTTGCCAGGGCTGATTCTATCAATTGCTTGTAATGAAACGGAACTATTCTTGCAATGAAAAATTTAGGTGAATCCCTGCTTTTCAGTTGAACTTTTGCCACCATGCTATTGATGGGCTTATCTGCCTCCACTGAATATTTATCTAACATATGTTCAGCACATTTAATTGTTTTAACTATCGACAATTCATATAGGCCCGCCAAGAAAATTCCCACTTTTTCCACGAGATCATTACCACATAGGCTAGGATTATGTGAATCCGCTACATAAAAATCCTGGACAATTTCTTTTTCATTATAACCTACTTTTGCCGATACCTTGTCATAGACCTTAATCGGTGTATTATCTTATGCACTTAATGATTTTTCAATTAGTTTTACATTCAATTGCAAGGTATCTGCCCAATCTCTAGAGAATGTTGACATTGCAGCATCAGTGTCCAGTTCCAAGAGAACTAACTTCCCATTAATTACAAAATTTACTACTTGTGACTTCACTCAACATACCTTTTCTTTCAGCGAATATAGTCTGCTTTCGTCACCTGCAGCTTCTTCAGACAGGTTACCTACTTCTACTGCCTTGACGACATTACCACTAACTCTTCTTCCTGCATTCCTTGGTCGTCTCGAATCCCAGGCCTTGCTGTTCCTGTTCAGATATTCTCTACACACTTTCTTGAAGTGCCCTTCCTTGTTATAAAAGTTACATATATATTCACGAAACTTGCACTCTCTACTACTGTGATTGTACCCAGTGTTTACATCTGGTCTGGCCATGTACTACCTTAATTTCTTGAGAAGATTTCGAAAACCCAAAAGCCGTTTCCAGATTCAACATCTTCTCGAGCACTGTCCATGAAGTCATCGATTGTAGATCCAAGTTTTCTGCCACCAGGTTAGGGAAAACTATCTCATTTTCTACTGCCATTAACAACTGTTCCCGCACCCGGCCGTCCAAATGTGATGTAACTATATAACCTGACCTTGTAAAAGCATCTTAATCACCTTCAGTGATTAAGTGCTTAATTTCACACTAGTTTCTCTATCAGCTATCTCACCCTGTCAGAATATAAGAGACAAATGTATGTGAATGCATGTGTGTGTGTGTGTGTGTATATATATATATATGATATATATGTATACGTACGTATGTGTGTGTGTGTATGTATATGTATGTGTATAAAGTATATATATGCAAGCTGATCAGAATTACATTTCACCTTTGTAAATGCACATTAATGACACTACGTAAAAGACACATCGAACACTTTATGTAGGGCATACGTAAATCTGTGTATCTATGTATTTACGTATGTAGGTTAGCTTAACATTTTAAAAGCACCGAATCACCTTCTGTGGTTGATTGTTCAATAAAACCTTGAACTATATGTTTAACACATCTCTAACCCTGTCCATGGAGGACAGAAGAAAGTGTATATATTCTGGTTAGCATTGTAAATGTGTGGCCACGTCTGTGGTAGAAAATAATAATAATAATATAAAAACTGTGCTCCGAAGTTGCAGTAGTTCGTCTCTTTTAATACTCTTTGAAATAGTAAACATTGACCCACTTGTTCCGTTAATGCAATAATTAATAAGTATTGTAAAACTTATAATGGTACGTTATGTTGGTAGTCCAAATACAGTAAGTGGGACGTTACGTTGGTAGTCCAAATTCAGTAAGTGGGACGTTACGTTGGTAGTTCAAGTACAGTAAGTGGGTCGTTACCTTGGTAGCCCAAATACAATAAGTGAAAGGTTGCGTTTGAAGTCCTGATTCAGTAAGTCGAACGTTTCGATAGTTCTCCAAATACAGTATGTTGGTCGTTGCATTGGTTGACCAAATTCAGTAACACATCCACACCATCTATTGTAACAATTACTGTCAGACCTTGTTTTGTAACAAATTCTGACACACTTTGAATTGCAACATTTACTGTCATACCTGGTGTTGTAACACATTCTTTGACTTCTACTATTCTAACACTGCGACCCCTTGATATATATTTCTTACTTTTATACCTTGTAATGTAATACTGCAACACCTTGTTTTGATGCACTGCCACACTGTACATTTTAACACTTTCTGCAATACCATTAATTGTGTTAATGGTGTTGCAGAAACACCATTAACACTTGTAACACTTCCAAATCTAGTATTGTAACACTGCCACAACTTGCATTGTAACACGGTTAAATCTTGATATGTAAGAGTGCCTTACCTTGTAATGTAACACTTACTGCCACACCTAGAATTGTAACACTGCCAAATCTTGAATTGTAGGAGTGTCACACCTTGTATTGTAATACAACCTAACCATGAAATGTAGCACTTATTGCTACACTTTGAATTGTAACAATGCTACACATTGTACTGTAAGACTTACTTCTACACGTTGTATTGTAACACAATCACACCTTGCGTTTCAACAGCTACCCCCCCCCCCCCGCCTTGTATTGTAATACTACTGCTCTTTGCATTGTAACCTTTACTGCCACACCCTGTAATGTAACTTTCACTGCCACACCCTGTAATGTAACTTTTAATGCCACACCCTGTAATGTAACTTTTACTGCCACACCCTGTAATGTAACTTTTACTGCCACACCCTGTAATGTAACTTTTACTGCCACACCCTGTAATGTAACTTTTACTGCCACACCCTGTAATGTAACTTTTACTGCCACACCCTGTAATGTAACTTTTACTGCCACACCCTGTAATGTAACTTTCACTGCCACACCCTGTAATGTAACTTTTACTGCCACACCCTGTAATGTAACTTTTACTGCCACACCCTGTAATGTAACTTTTACTGCCACACCCTGTAATAAAACTTTTACTGCCACACCCTGTAATGTAACTTTTACTGCCACACCCTGTAATGTAACTTTTACTGCCATAACTTGTAATGTAACTTTTACTGCCACACCCTGTAATGTAACTTTTACTGCCACACCCTCTTATGTAACTTTTACTGCCACACCCTGTAATGTAACTTTTACTGCCACACCCTGTAATGTAACTTTTACTGCCACACCCTCTTATGTAACTTTTACTGCCACACCCTCTTATGTAACTTTTACTGCCACACCCTGTAATTTAACTTTTACTGCCACACCCTGTAATGTAACTTTTACTGCCACACCCTGTAATGTAACTTTTACTGCCACACCCTCTTATGTAACTTTCACTGCCACACCCTGTAATGTAACTTTTACTGCCACACCCTGTAATGTAACTTTTACTGCCATACCCTGTAATGTAACTTTTACTGCCACATCCTCTAATGCAACTTTTACTGCCACACCCTGTAATGTAACTTTTACTGCCACACCCTGTAATGTAACTTTTACTGCCACAACTTGTAATGTAACTTTTACTGCCACACCCTGTAATGTAACTTTTACTGCCACACCTTGTATTATACCACTTCACTGTTAAACATTGTATTGTAAAACTTTCTGCCACACTTTGTATTGTAAGACTTACTGCAACACAATGTATTGTAAATCTGCCATACCTTGTATTGTAATACTTACCTTCACTCCTTGTAACTTATTATCATATATATTGTTGATATAACCAATTTGTCAGTAACATTTATATATTAAACATAATAATTCCAGAGCCCGGCTCTGTGGTGCAGCGGTCAGCACGGCCGCCTTTAAAGTGGCAGACTCAGGTTCAACTCCTGACGGAGCCTTTTTCTCTCCAGCTAAATTTACACCCAGTTAAATTAACTGATTAATATTTTACGTTATCTTCAATAAAGTATTTGTAAAATGTGTAAAAGTATATTTCGCTAATTAGTACGTATTAAAAACTCCATTAGGCCTACATTGTCATGATAATTTGACAATGTAGGCAATGCTACATTATTTGACAAATAATTAGAATCTTGATAATTTGTAATTTATTTAATTCACTTTGAAATGGCAAAAATGGAAGCATTTGTTCTATTAAAAAACAATAAGTATTGTAAAAGTGATGCTAATATGTAATGTTGTTAGTCCAAATACCGTAAGTGGGTAGTTACGTTGGTAGTCTAAATATAGTAAGAGGGACATAATGTTGGTAGTCCAAATACAGTAAGTCGGTCGTTACGTTTGTAGTCCAAATACAGTAAGTCGGTCGTTACGTTGGTTGTCCATTGTCATGCCCCAGTTCTCCACAGCATCGCTAGTCATAATTAACATGATCAAATCTCAGTAAGACCACCTGGCCTTCTATACATGTCAAGGGGAAGTAAATAAAATCACTAAAAAAAAGAGCCAGTTTACTTAGGCATATGAAATAAGGCACCGGAAAACAAAAAGAAAAAACTAAGTTCTCTACAACTGATACTTTTTCACAACAGTAAACTTTACTAAAAATTCTTCAAGATCATCAGTCATCATGCACTGTACTGCAAACTCTTCGGAATCATCATCATGCACTGTAATGCAAAACCTCTGGAATCATCATCATGCACTGTACTGCACACCCTCTGAGCTAACTGTCACTAGGCTCTGTCCTAGTGCAGTGGTACACTAGCTCTAGCATGCTTCAAATCAAAGTATTGTACATCATTACAGGAAGGTGGTGTCACAAAATATCACTAGTGGGGTGAGGAAGCAATATCATGCAGTCACTTAGTGTCCTCAGAGTTTCACCACATAAATTATACCAGAAATATCACCTACCACCTGCCTAAATGGTGCACATCGGCAGACTGCTCCGTGACACATCAATAAAGTTACATATTATATGTTACATTATATGTAACAATTTCCAACCGAGCAGTGAGCTCCCAGCGGCCAGGAGAGCCCCGAGAGACACTTTACCCAACTTTGCACATCTCTATCTCAGAACATGACCTTTACAAGCAATAAATCCTTAAACATACTTATAGCTAACATAGTATTATACAATACATTTCCTAAGAAAGTAACAAGTCTTTATGTCCCACACAAGCGATAAAATAAATATGTGTGAATAAATCAACAAAGAGAGTTCATATTCACGAGACAGAGCATCACTGACTGGAGCCGGTATGCAAGGGGAAGGGGGAGGGGGGGGGGGGGGGGTTAAGGGAGGATTCTAGAACTTTACCTGTCCAGCTCTAAAGCACCATTATACATTAACTGAGTAACAAAACCGCCTCATCCTTTTCAAGGGGGTCAAAAGTAAACATTGTGCTCCCTTTGAGTTGGGTACACCCTAGAGTGAAGTGCTAAGTCCTACACTGTTCAATGTTCTGATGCACAAATTAACAATTGATATTCCTACACTACCTGACGAACCTGTTATCTGTAATGCCAATGACCTGTGCATTGTTGCAAATACCCAAACTAGACTGCAAGCTCTACTTGATTCATTCGCTGCTAAAAGCATTGAATGTGGTCTTGTTATCTCTATAACTAACTCCAGAGTTCTCCATCCCCAAGAGAAAACTCATGTCCCTATAACTTTCAAGGTCAACAACCAGAACATTGAAACGTGTTGGCAGCACAAATATCGTGGAGTTGGTATTACCAGTGACATTGTAAACGATCTACACCATAGAGTAAAAGAAAGACCAAAACCACTGAAAACACTTATCGGCAAGAATATTGGTATCAATATTAAATATGCAAGACTATTCTATATGATGTTTGTTAGATCTCTCGTTGATTATAAAGCTTTGCACTTAATTAATTTCCCCTCCTCTGTGTTGGACAAACTTGAAGTAGTACAGAATGACGCCATGAGGATAATTTTTGGTGTCCCAAGATGCACAAGAATCATCAACATGAGGGAAGAACTGAAGCTTCCAACCATACTAGAGAGAATCATGCAAGTCCACACTACCTTTTGCCTTAAAATCATGAGAGACCCTACATCTCCTGCATTGCTCAGAGACAAATTATTTAGTGCCGTTAACACCCTATTGACTGGTGCCGACATACCAACTCACTCCTTTTATGATAAATAGCTGAGGAAAAAATGCCTACAATCTCATTAAACTCTACATTCCTTTTAAGTGCAATCTACCTGTCTCTGATATTCTTCTTTATCTGTACCCCACCATTCAAGTATCATACACACCTGTCACCAAGAAAGATAATGAGAATCTTGCTCTTCTCAAAGCTGTCACACTTGAAACAATTGCCTCCTCCATCGAGAATTTAGAATCACACGAGCACTGTGTCTACACCGACGGCTCAATCCAATCTTCTACTGGACGGACTGCAGAAGCATGTAGGTTTTAAAGAAAATTTTTGCACAAAGACTGTCAGTGTCAGGTTAAACAACTGGCTGAACTCCACACAAGCAGAACTAGCAGCATTATAACTACCTACCAGTACATTAAAAAACATTGGAGGAGGAATAATATTTTGTGATTCAAAGTCTGCTCTTCAAGCAATCGAAAACTTCTTCTGGAAGATCGACAGCAAGAACCTCATACTAGCAATTATTTATGATCTAATTGCTACACAGAGTAAAGGGTCTCGAATCTCCTTTATATGGATACCTTGACACAAATATAACCCATCATAATGAGACAGACATTGCAGCCAAATTAGCGTGCAACAAACATGAAGTTGAATTAGATCTAGATATCCCCATCTCTACTGTCAAAACTGTATTGATCCAAACACTCAGGTCTGATAGGAAAGAAATTACTGACTCCCAACGACCTGAAAGTACTAGTATTAAAAACTATGATTTGTTCGGATTTGAATCCTATATCTATTGGCAGCACAAAACGTTAAACAAACTGTGCGACACAGTGGTTGCAAGGATCAGGTTGGGTTACCGTTACCTGTGGCAGATGGCTGTTACGACCCTAGACCTCTGGGTATGGTTCCTCTGTTACAATTGTTAAATAATATATAATAATACGGCCTTGCCTACTAAAGTGTCTAGGGTAAATAACTCAACTGGTAATTCAACAAAGCAATATACTTAAAGTAAGGGTAACAAAGAACATCCAAATATATAAATGGAAATACAGGCAGCCAGAAATGTTAATGCACCAGAAAACAATAAACAATATTATTATATAAGCACCGATCACTACTTTAAAGCTTAAATGGATAGATGGGTATGCACATAATGGTCTAACTAAGGAAATCAGCTATGTTACTAAACAATAAACAAATACCACAGACTAAACTCCGCAACATGTCCACGCCAGCCAGCTACACCCACGCGACTGGCGTTGCTCAAACATGCATGGCATGGGGTCAACAAGTTACCAACTCAAACCCACATGAAACCTCTAGATACTCTGCTATCAGAGAGTAATACTAAAGGACATAATTATAACTAAACTTATATGTATATAACACTGCTAAGGTGTAAAAGAAATTAAATACAATCAATAAACAGGAATAATTACAGGGGTGAATCAGTGACGCTAGTTTGATACACTGCACGCATACTGGAACATCCCAAATATGGTCATCCCCCCATGAGACGCCACGGTCTCCCCCCCACAGGAATGAACATACAATAGCATTAACAAAATATTAAATACAGGCATGCTACATTTAAATCAAACATATATATACTGGAACACAACTGGATACAATGTTTTATTTAAATAACTGAGGAAAGAAATAATGAATATACATATTTATCATGATAATCGTTAGAATCAAATATATGGATTCGTTACATCCCTCCCTGTCCTTAAAGAAAAATGAAATTAACTGAAGGTTAATTTCATTTTTTGACTACATGAAGGTATAGCATTGAGTACTCCAACAACACAAAATGAATGTATAAAACAACCAATTAAATGAAACATATGAAATAACCAAAATGTAAAGACAACCTCATGTATAGAACAATTCACATTAGGGCACTGCAATGGGGAATCCTCTGGATAAGGCATCAGCAATTACATTTTGCCTTCCAGGGATATGTCTAATTACTATGTTGAACTCTTGTAAAATCAAAGACCACCTAAGAATTCTTTGGTTCTTACATTTCATGGAGTTTATGAATGTCAGGGGATTATGATCTGTGTATATGACAACTTGATTACCTGACAGGTATGTTTCAAACTTCTTAACCACCAAAATCAAACAAAGAGCTTCCTTCTCTACCACGGAATAATTAGTTTGTGCCTTATCAAATTTACGAGAAAAATAGTATACAGGGTGTTCTAAATCATCTGGTCCTACCTGGAAAAGAACCGCACCTGCTTCTAGATCCGAAGCGTCTATGTGCACTATAAATGGCTTATCAAATTGTGGACTGGCTAATACAGGTGCCGTTGAGAGAATTACTTTCAACCTTTGAAAAGTGTTCTGACACTCCTGTGTTCACTTGAACTTTACAGGCTTTCTGAGAAGATTAGTTATAGGTGCAGCCACAATGGAAAAATTCTTACAATATCTTCTGTAATATGCACACATCCCTATAAACCTCTGCAGATTTCTTGCTCGTTAGTACTGGGTAATCCACAATTGCCTGGATCTTGTCTTCCAACGGGACTATCTTACCTTGTCCGACCTCATGTCCCAAGTAAACTATTGTTCCTTTAGCCCAGCTACATTTCTTTACATTTACAGTTAAATTAGCATGTCGTAACACTGCAAACAATTGTTTCAAACTAGAAATATGGTCTTCCCAACAATTACTAAAAATCACAATATCATCTAAGTATGCTCTACATTCTGGCACATCTTTTAGCAAAGAATTCATCATTTTTTGAAAAGTTGCTGGGACATTTCACAGTCCAAGTGGCATCACATTAATTTCAAATAATCCATCAGGGGTGATATAAGCTGTCACTTCCTAGCAAAGTTAGTAAGTGGTATCTGGTGATACCCCTTTGATAAGTCTAGTTTTGATACATATTTAGCATGACCAATTTGGTCAATGCATTCTTTTAGCAAAGGTAGTGGGTATACATCAACTACAGTTACCTTGTTTAGCTTCGTATTGTCTACTACTAACCGCCATTTTCCATCTGGTTTTGGTACTACTAAACACTGTGTACTCCAGGAGCTCTGGCTGGGTCGAATGAAACCATGGTGAAGAAAATAATCAACTTCCTCCTGGATGATACGTCGTTTCTCGGGGGTCACTCGATAAGGGTGTAGCCGAATTGGAGTTACCTCTGTCAGTTGAACATCATGAGTAATGAGAGGTGTCTGAGTGGAGACCTCCCCAAACAAGTTGGAGAACGTCTTCAAAAGGTCCTGGAACTCTGCTCTCTGTTCATCCTGCAAATGACACAATAATTGTTCTGCGGAACTGGAATTAGATAAAAGAGGATTACCATCTTCCCCTACAACAATTATCTCCTCAGGGTTTACCTCCTCATTAACACAACAAGCCACAATACTGGGCCCACAATAAGCCTTCAAACGATTCACATGCACAACCATTGACTAACGGGTATGTTTGGGGTTACAGAGTTTATAGGTAAGTTCACCTAGTCGTTTTACTACTCGATAAGGTCCTCCAAATTTGTGTGACATAGAAGTTCCCATACGAGGCTTCAAAACCATTACTAAATCTCCTGGTTCAAAAACTCTGAGTTTGGCCTTGAACCGCTTATCATGCCGCTCCTTCATTGCCTGTTGTGCCTCGCCCAGATGTTGTAACGCCAACTCCTTCGTTCGAGACAGCTTGCTCTTCACATCCTTCATGTATCTTTCACTCTGCCAAGCTGTTACATCTTCCAACATTTTCTCCTGCAACATTTTTAAGGGTTCCCTCACCTGATGTCCAAACACAAGATCAAATGGGGAGCAGCCTAGGGTAGTGTGCAACCCGTCCCTGGCAGCAAATAATACAAATGGTAAATTGTCATCCCAATGTCTGGGTGAATCTTCCCCGGTTGTTTTTAACATCTGTTTGAGGGTTTGATGGCACCGCTCGATCCCCCCTTGACTCTGAGGATGGTAAGGACTAGAGAAGTTATGTTGAATTCCAAAAGAACTACAAAACGTTTTAAAGGTTGTGAAACAAAAATTGTTCCCATTATCAGTTTGAATGATATGGAGCATACCAAATAATGAAAAAAAAAACGTTCCAAGTGCTTTATGAGTGTAGAAGCCCTAATGTTATGCAAGGCATATGCTTCAGGGAACCTGGTGATCATACATAGGATTATAAAAATAAATATATTTCCTGATTTAGTTCGGGGTAAGGGGCCGACAATATCCAACACCACTTGTGTAAAAGGCTCCTCTGGCACTTCAATAGGGTGTAAGGGTGCTCTTGGAACAGTCTGGGTTAGGTTTACCAACAGCTTGACATACAACACAATTGTGACAATATCTGACCACATCCTTTTTGAGTTTTGGCCAATAGAAATAC